>NC_137102.1:51688992-51859322 GCF_949357685.1 Gobio gobio | reverse complement strand
GACTGTGCTTGTGCACTGGGAGACGGAGTGGATTTGGGAGATCTAAGGACAGTGGTTTACAGCCGCGAAGATCTGCTGAGACTCCGATACAATGTTAAAACTCCACCAAAGTTTCTTCATGAACCCTCTGAAATAATGTGTCTTATCCACACAACTAACAGAAAGAAAAAGGTGAAACGGAGGGGCGCTAGAGGCGGAATCCGAAACAGACTTAAACATCGCGGCAGTCGGTTTACTTTTCCCACAATGACTTTCACCAATGTACGCTCGCTTCAAAATAAAGTATCCGAGCTCACAGCATTGGTGAAATATAACAGAGACTTTAAAAGAGCCAACTTGATCTGCATCACGGAGACATGGCTGACGGAGGCGATCGACAACATAAACTTGGACGGCTACTCATTAATCCGTATGGACCGCAACAGTGCCAAGTCAACCAAAACCATCAGAGGAGGGCTGTGTATGTTCGAAAATAGTAAGTGGGCAAAGAACTTTACGGTACGTGAAACACATTGCTCAGCTCACTATGAACTACTGACTGTTTCATTTAGGCCACATTATATGCCTCGTGAATGTGGACAAATAACAATTATTTTAGCTTATGTGCCTGGACCAAACTTTGTACTTGCTGCCGAATGCATAGCTGATAGTTACAATAGAGCGCTGTGCAATTCTGCCGATGACCCAGTATTTTTGCTTGGAGATTTTAATAAATGCAATGTATCTACGCTGCTGCCAAATCTTGAGCAATATGTAACCTGTCCGACAAGACTGGTTAAGACTCTGGATAAATGCTTTGGTAACGTGGAAGGTGCATATGTTCCAAGGTCACATCCACCTCTGGGACGCTCGGATCATAATGTCATTCATTTGTTACCAAAATATAGGCAACTGTTAAAGCGGATTAAGCCTGCCGTTCAGCAGGTTCAAACATGGACCAGAGATTCAACAGAAGAGTTAAGAGGCTGTTTTGAGTGTACTGAATGGGACTTATTTTTTAATGATGATGATTGCTGTAAAAATTATGAATTGTTGAATAACACAATAATCTGCTATGTTAACTTCTGTGTAAATTCTGTTGTCCAAACAAAGAATATCAGAATCTATCCAAATAATAAGCCGTGGATTAACAAAGAGTTGAAACACTATCTAAATATGAAGAAAATTGCTTTCTTGCAAAATGATCAGCAGAAAGTAAGAGAGTTAAATTAGGTAATAAAACGTAAGATAAAAGATGCACAGAATGAATATAAAGAGAATGTTGAAAATAAATTTAAAACAGGGAACGTAAGAGACGCATGGAATGGTTTGAATACAATGTTGGGTAGACAAAAGAGAAGAGTCCAACAATATGAAGACACTCATTGTTTTGCAATTGATCTTAATATTTTTTTTCAAGATTTAATAATTTGAATGATTCAACTTGTAGTAATGAATTTCCAAACATGACTCAATCAGAGTCTATGACTATACAGGAGAAAGAGGTTGTCACAGTGCTCCGTAAAGTCAAACCACACAGGCACCTGGCCCAGATGGCCTGAAGGGGAAAGTCTTGAAAGAATGTGCAGCACAACTGGGATGTGTGTGTACAAGGCTGTTTCAAATTCTGTGGATGTATCTGTTACTCTTTTACGTAAGGTTCAACATCATCTAGATCATTCAAATACATATGTTCGAATACTTTTTATGGATTTCTCGTCTGCTTTTAATACAGTTCAACCTTATCTCCTTCTAAAGCGCCTTTATGATTTAGGTGTCAGTAGTTGGATGATTTTATGGATTAAAGAATTCTTAAAAGACCGACCTCAGCAAGTCTATATTAATAATAATGTCATATCAGACTGCTTGGTTTTAAACACTGGGGTACCGCAGGGATGTGTACTGTCTCCAATACTGTTTTCTGTATATATCAATGAACTGCAGTGTAATGCCGATAACCTTTATCTTATAAAGTATGCTGATGATATGGCATTGGTTTCCTGTCAAAACGAAATGAATTGCTCTCCATACTTCTCCATACTTCAGTTCATTGATAGTATTATCGGTTGGTTTGAAAATAGTTTCTTACATCTTAATATTGAGAAGACAGAAGAGTTATGTCTGAGAAATCAGTCAAAAGTAGATACCGCCTCTGGATATAAACTAGTTGTCATAAAATAAAAACCGTAGAGCAGGTCTCGAATTTTAAATACTTGGGTACTATTATTGATGAGAAACTTAACTTTGAAAGTAACGTAGATTTTATCCATAAAAAGGCAAGACAACGTCTGAGTCTTCCTAGAAAACTGAGAAGTTTTAACGTTAGCGCGCACACCTTATCCATGCTATATCGATCAATGATTGAGAGTATTCTTACATATAATATTGTTACATGGTATGGTAATTTAACATTAAAATACAAGAGAAAGCTTTCACAAATAATTAACCAAGCTAATAAGATTACCAGAGGTGTCAAGTAACGAAGTACAAATACTTCGTTACCTTACTTAAGTAGAAATTTTGAGTATCTATACTTTACTGGAGTAATTATTTTTCAGCCTACTTTTTACTTCTACTCCTTACATTTTCAAGCAATTATCTGTACTTTCTACTCCTTACATTTTAAAATAGCCTCGTTACTCCTATTCCATTTCGGCATGTTTTCATTACGGCTTGTCATAAAAAAAAAGCTATCCAGATAAGTCGCGCCATCCGGACAGAGTGAATGTGATTGTGGTTGGATGAGAAGGATAAACACAAACCATTCCGACACCCTATTGGGTTGTACGCGATCAATCACGCCTGCACCTGCACAAATCACACACACCATGTTGCCAGATAGGGCGGGTTCTCGCGACGAGCACGGACTTTCAGCCAATCAGCGATCAGCAGGCAGACGTGCTCATTCATGACTTTAGCCGGGTTTTTAGCGCGATAACTTTAGCTGTATATTCCAGTGATCGCTATGCCAGTGGCATAAATATACAGTAAATTGTATCTACAGTAAAGAGTGGGAGAGTGACTCAACTCTCAAACGTTACTTACACCTGTGACTCGAAGACTCTTTATAAATATAACCGTGATTCCTGTCTATCATCATATACACACTTAGGACATCTGACTGCAACTAGCAACCCCGACAGCTGCTGAAAGATGTTTAAATCAACGATTAATCCGTTTTGACTGTGCTAAGTGCATGTGCAATGTACTTCACGAAAGACATACTGTAGTTTTGTCAAAGCAAAGTGCAACACAAAGTAACTTTTGTACAGTATTTTGACTTTTTGCACCTTTACAATATTTATAGGCAACTAGTCATCAAATCTTCCGCTCCATGAAACACATTAATGCTCAGTAGTATATGGTTCTTTAATGTATTTGCATTGTCCTAAAATGCGTTCATTTTCAATGGGAATATATGCGGCTGAAACGCGTAGCCACGTGCATCTAAAAATTTTCAACATTAACTTTTTAATATAACATTATAATCATTATGGCCTTTAGAAAAATGTATGCACTGTGGCGCGGCCTAATCTTTTGTCCTTAAAGGGATACTTCACCCAAAAATGAAAATTCTTTCATCATTTACTCACCCTCAAGTTGTTCCAAACCTGTATGAGTTTCTTTGTTCTGAAGATATTTTTGAAGAATGTTTGTAACCAAGCAGATAGAGCAACCATTGACTACCATAGTAGGGGAAAATACTATGGCAGTCAATGGTTGCATATAATCTGCTTGTTTACAAACATTCTTCAATCTTCAGAACAAAGAAACTCATACAGGTTGGAAGTTCTTGAGGGTGAGTAAATGATGAAAGAATTTTCATTTTTGGGTGAACTACCCCTTTAATGGCATTTTTTCCCCTTACATTACTTTTACTTTTATACTTTAAGTAGTTTTGAAACCAGTACTTTTACACTTTTACTTGAGTAAAAAGCTTGAGTTGATACTTCAACTTCTACAGAAGTCTTTTTAAACCCCAGTATCTATACTTCTACCTGAGTAATGAATGTGAATACTTTTGACACCTCTGAAGATTACTGGGCACAAACAACAGCTTCTTCAGGGCTTGTTTGACTGTTTTATGGAAAAAACAGCAATTGCGATTTTTAAAGATCATACTCATCCGCTTCATTCTACCTTTGAATTGCTTCCATCCGGACGAAGACTAAAAATTCCTCTGGCCAGAAGGAATGTGTATAAAAAATCGTTTGTCCCAATGGCAGTGATTATTTTAAATCGCAGTTTTTAAAGTAGTATACAATTTCTTTCTTTGAAACAATGACAAATTATTTAAATTTATTTTTTGTGTTTGTTTTGTAAATGTGTGATGTGATTTTGTGTAGTGGTGTGAATTTGTCACCAGTGTCAAAGATAAATTTCTGTTCTGTGACAAACAGAATGGACAATAAAGTTCAATTCTGTAAAGATTTATCCAGTTTTGTGTCACCTTTCTCTACGTAGTGCCCTGCTTGGCAATTATAATTAGGGATGCACCGAATCCAGGGTTCGGGTTCGGATTCGGCCGAATATTGGGCTTTTTGACTGGGTTCGGTTTCTGCCGAACCTCCGAATTTTTTTCCACCGAACCCGACCACTAGGCTTGCACTATGCGCGCCCCGCTGGTCGAACGTAATGACGCCGCTGTTGAAAGTGAAAATGGAACTCATGAACAGAAAACGTGGCAGTATACTTTAAGTCAAAAGAAGGCGATTCAAGTTGAGCTACGCGTTCAATTTGCAATGCCGATTTGTCTCGTGATGACAAGGACCCTTAACAACAGCCGCTGTTATAAATTTGCATATGAAACATCCGAGAGAATACGAGTTGTGCATGAAGGAATCTACAGACAGCAGCCAAAGTGTATTTTATTTTACCTTGCAAACAGCCTATAGATATATAGATCAGATAAAATATAAATAAAATTAATAAAATATATAGGCCTACACTAAATATTTTTCACTTAAATAATTACCAAATTAAGATGACAAAACGAAAATACACTGAATCCGTAAGCTTTGAAGAACCGGAATTAGGTAAATAGGTAGATAATATACTATATATCTTTACATATACTATTCTCTTAAAACCATCATTTCGTTATTTTTACTAACCCAAATAATGATTCATCCGCTAGGTTGCACGTGAGGGGGAAAAAATAGGTTCCTTCCACTTAAGAGTTGAGCTCTTTTTATTTTAATATATCTCTTTACATAAATACTATTTTCTACTTTTAAAAAAAATAACTTCATTATTTTACTAACACAGTGTTTTGTATGTGAATGCTGTTTCACGTGAATATTACCACAGGAGTGAAGCACAAAGCTTTGTTTAGCCTAGAAAGGAAATAATGGTCAGAGAGCTCTTTTTCATTATGCTTTGTGATCTGGATATGGTCACTCGATTTTCCGTGAATTTGAACAATAGGCCTAGTCCATTTTATCCCAATGGACATCGACATCTCGTTTCTTTTCCCAAATCTTCACTCACGTCGCACCCATGTTCGCAGGGGATTATAAACGTTTCTTCCTTTCGTTTGCTTATAATTAAGTCTATTATAACTATTCACATCCTTTACTGTGGGAAAGTATAAAAAACACTGTAAGATGAATACCTTTTTACTTCAAATTTTATTTAACACAGTTTGTTCTTGTTATTAAACTTGGTAAGGCGCGTCAAGTTTGGTTTATTTGAATAGCGCATTTCACACACGCCGGTGATTTTAGTTCCCTTTCAGTCGGTCACGTTCGACGTACGTCGGAACTGACCGACGAATTGGGATCTGATCTCAGAGACCAATCTACTTCGAGTGTATTAAAAACGAGCCAATGGAGATTGGCATGCGATCCACGCATTCCACGCACCGCCCCGCAGCGCGGGTATAAATAAGGAAGTGGAATGCTTGATCATTGCCTTTTTTTTCGGAGCCGAACAGCGTCATTGCTGTGTCTACGAAGAGTGTTATTCGAGTCTCGTGAGAAGGATTGCTGTTCCAGTGCGGGTGTGACGGCGCTTTTCAGCGGGTGGCCGCTTCAGAGGAGATAAAGAGCTGGTTTTGTTGGTTGGCTGGGCGTTTCCATTTCTGAGTGCTCACGCAGGCTTGCACTATCTGAACTGCGTGAGCCGCGGTCATCTCCCTGAGTGCTTCAGCACTGAAAGAGCGGTTTTCCTTTTCTAAAAGAGCAACACGGTTTGACCCTGCGTCTTTTTCAAGATGTCATTCAAACCGTGTGTTTCTGGATGCGGTTGTTTCCTGTCCTCATTTGACGGCCACGATCTCTCTCACATATATAAACATGTGTGATTGCGTTCGTGGGTGATCCATGCTCTCTCAGGAGAGCATGGTCACGTCGGCGCGTTGTTCGTCTCACCTTTCTCGTAAGGGCTCGAGCGTTCAGCGCGCCGTGTGCCGTCGAGCGCCGGCTGACAGCGGGGGTTGCCACGGCAACCCAGCGCGTCACTCGGCACTCTCTAGATGCGCGGTCCAGACTATGAAACCTCAAATGGGGTTGAGTCCCTTTCCTTATTCCCTGATCTAGTTTCTTTTCTGGTGCATCAGAAAAGGACTACTTTAGTTAATAAGCTTTGGTGGACCTGAGGATTACAGTGGGGCATCCCCGCCGGGTACATCTCTTCGGGCCCCCACTCCTCTATCGCATCATGAGCATGCCGAGACTTTGTTCGTGGGTGGTTCATGTTCTCTCATGAGAACATGACCACGTCGGTGCGGTGTTCGTCTTGCCTTTTCATAGGGCTTGAGCGTTCAGCGCACCGTGTGCCGTCGAGTTTGACGGCCACGTTCACTGTTTCACATGCCTGCTGGTAGCTTACAGATGGGATTGCTGGTCCTTTTAAAACAAGGAGACCTAATGTTTCATTTGTGGCTCTGGCAGAGGACAGATGTCAATTGCTGCATCGGAGAGAGGGCTGTTATGCACTGGAAATGATGATGCTGAGTTTCCCACTATAATGGTGTGTGCTTTTGCTGAATCAGATTCAGAGTTGGCAGCCATGCTTTCCCGGGTGGCTGAGGCGTAGTGCAACGCTTAAATCGCCTTGCCTACCCCCGTGCCTTTTTTCCCGGATGGGCATTGGAAAAATGAGCAGTATGGAACTATTTGGTGTCAAAATATGGAACACCAAAAGGGCCAAAATCTGTATAAATTTTTCCCTCTCTCACTACCCTCTGTCCTGCATGTACGAGGGTAGTCCCGACCCAGGGGTTATGCAGGAACTGCGTGCGGTGGTGGACCTCGCTCTCTGGGCGACGGAAGTCACTGCACGCTCCCTGGGTCAGGCGATGTCCACACTAGTGGTCCAGGAACCTGGGGCTAAACCTGGCAGATATGCGTGAGTCCGACTAAGTTCGGTTCCTTAACGCCCCTGCCTGTCAGGCTGGCCTCTTCGGCGACGCCGTCGAGTACTTTGCCCAGCAGTTCTCGATGGCCTAGAAGCAGACAGAGGTGGTTTAAAAAAAAAAAATCCTAATTCGCAGCACCTCTGCCTGCTTGTCGCCGAGGGCGCCCCCCCTGCGTCCACCTCTGCCCCTGCGAAACCCAGGCAGCAGCCTCCATCTGGGAGGCAGGGTGTCGGACGTAAGGGAGGCGCCCAACCCACTCAGGGCTTGCTAGTCTACAAGCAAGCGTAAGGGCAAGCGGCCCTGAGATGGGCAGCCCAGGGAGAACAGGAGCTGCTCCGAGGGAGTTGGTGTCCGCACCCCTCCCTCACCCCCCCGGAGGAGGACCGGGGGCCCTGACTGGTGTCAATACTCTGCCGCTGGCTCTCCGGAGTCCAGCGGTACCCACATTTTCAGAGCAGTTTCCTCTCTCCCTGGGCCCCAAGAGGGCCAGGTTGGCAGTGTGCGACGCCCCCGGGCCTTGTCACTTCTTTCCTCCCCTCCCTTCGCCAGGGGGCGGCAGTGTGGGCACCGAGAACGCCCCCGGGCCTTCTCACCCACACTCTGCCCCACCCTGGAATACTCAGACAACACTCCGGGCCGCCTCCGGGCCTCCCGAGTCGGGTCTGTCTATTCCGCCTCGCTGCCCCACCCCTGGTACGTCTGTGGTGCCGTTGGTCCCGCTTGTGCGGTCTCTGGGCTTCGGCCCCCAGGCCGTCTCGCTGGCTCATCCGTACCAACAGACTCGGCTACGCGATTCAGTTCGCTCACCGGCCTCCCAAGTACAAGGGCATCCTCTTCACCTCCGTGCGAAGCAGCGATGCTCAGGTCTTGCGGTCAGAGATCGATGTCCTACTGGCGAAGGACGCGGTCGAGCCGGTTCCTCCAGCCGATATGAAGGCGGGGTTCTACAGCCCCTACTTCATTGTACCCAAGAAAGGGGGTGGGTTACGGCCAATCTTGGACCTGCGTATCCTGAATCGGGCCCTGCACAAGCTCCCGTTCCGGATGCTAACGCAGAAACGCATCTTCGAATGCATCCGTCCCCAAGATTGGTTCGCAGCGATCGACCTGAAGGATGCGTACTTTCATGTCTCTATCCTTCCTCGACACAGACGTTCCTACGTTTTGCGTTCGAGGGGAAGGCATATCAGTACAAAGTCCTGCCCTTTGGGCTGTCCCTGTCGCCTCGCGTCTTCACGAAAGTCGCAGAGGCAGCCATTGTTCCGCTCAGAGAACGCGGCGTTCGTATCCTCAACTATCTCGACGACTGGCTCATACTCGCCCAGTCTCGGGAGCAGTTGTGCGAACACAGGGACATGGTGCTCAGTCACCTCAGCCTGTTGGGCCTTCGGGTCAACCGAGAGAAGAGCAAACTCTGTCCCACGCAGAGGATCTCTTATCTCGGTATGGAGCTGGATTCGGTCAGCCAGACTGCGCGCCTCACGGAAGAGCGGGTCCGGTCGGTGTTGAACTGCTTGAATTCGTTCAAGAACAGGACAGCGGTCCCACTGAAATTTTTTCAGAGGCTCCTGGGGCATATGGCATCTGCAGCCGCGGTTACGCCGCTCGGATTGCTTCATATGAGACCGCTTCAACACTGGCTCCATGGCCGAGTCCCGAGGTGGGCGTGGCAGAGCGGCCAGTACCGGGTCCCCGTGACTCCTTACTGCCGCCAAACTTTCAGCCCATGGTCCGACGCTTCGTTTCTCCGGGCCGGGGTGCCCTTAGAACAAGTGTCCAGGCATGCTGTGCTCTTCACGGATGCCTCCTCCATGGGCTAGGGGGCCACGTACAACGGGCATGCAGTTTCAGGTCTGTGGACGGGACCTCAATTGCATTGGCATATCAATTGCCTCGAGTTGTTAGCGGTACACTTGGCACTGCGCCGCCTCAAGGGGCCGCTACGTGGCAAGCATGTACTGGTCCGTACGGACAGCACTGCGGCCGTTGCGTACATCAACCGTCAGGGTGGTCTACGCTCCCGTTGCATGTTCCAACTCGCCCGCCACCTCCTCCTTTGGAGTCAGAAGCATCTGAGGTCGCTTCGTGCCATTCACATCCCAGGTGCGCTGAACCAGACAGCCGACGAGCTCTCTCGCCAGTCGACACCTCCGGGGGAGTGGCGACTCCATCCCCAGGCGGTCCAGCTGATATGGGACCTCTTCGGAGCCGCACAGGTAGACCTGTTTGCCTCTCCGGACTCGACCCATTGCCAGTGGTACTATTCCCTGACCGGGGGCACCCTCGGCACGGATGCACTGGCGCACAGCTGGCCCCGGGACCTGCGCAAATATGCGTTTCCCCCAGTGAGCCTTCTTGCACAGACCCTGTGCAAGGTCAGGGAGGACGAGGAGCAGGTCTTGTTAGTTGCGCCCTACTGGCCCAACCGGACCTGGTTCCCAGAACTAACTCTCCTCGCGACAGCCCCTCCTTGGCCGATCCCCCTGAGGAGGGACCTTCTTTCTCAGGGACGGGGCACTCTATGGCACCCGCGTCCAGACCTCTGGAAACTCCATGTCTGGTCCCTGGACGGGACGCGGAGGTTCTAGGTGGTCTACCACAGGCAGTGGTGGACACCATCTCTTCTGCTAGAGCCCCCTCTACGAGGCGCCTCTACGCTTTGAAGTGGAACCTGTTCGTTGAATGGTGCTCTTCCCACCGGGAAGACCCCCGAAGGTGTTCGGTTAGTGTCGTGCTTTCTTTCCTGCAAGATGGGCTGGAGCGAAGGCTGTCTCCCTCCACCCTCAAAGTGTACGTCGCAGCAATAGCGGCGTATCACGACGCAGTCGAAGGTAAGTACATAGGAAAGCACGACTTAATCGTCAGGTTCCTCAGAGGTGCGAGGAGGCTAAATCCTCCTCGTCCAAACTCGTTACCCTCTTGGGACTTAGCTCTAGTGCTCAGAGCACTTCAGAGCCCTCCCTTTGAGCCTTTGCAGTCTGTGGAGCTTAAAATCCTGTCAATGAAGACAGTGCTTCTGACGGCATTGGCCTCCATCAAGAGGGTAGGGGACCTGCATGCACTTTCGGTCAACGAATCGTGCCTAGAATTCGGGCCGGCCAACTCTCACGTTGTCCTGAGACCCCGGCCTGGATACGTGCCCAAGGTTCCTACCACTCCCTTCCGGGACCAGGTAGTGAACCTGCAAGCGCTGCCCTCGGAGGAGGCAGACCCAGCCCAGGCTTTGTTATGTCCCGTCCGCGCTCTTCGCGCTTACGTCGACCGGACTCAAAGCTTTCGGACCTCAGAGCAACTCTTTGTCTGTTACGGAGGCCAGCAGAAGGGAAAGGCTGTCTCCAAGCAGAGGTTAGCCCACTGGATAGTGGATGCTATCGTCTTGGCTTACCAGTCCCAAGACGTGCCTTGCCCGTTCGGGTTGCGAGCACACTCAACAAGGAGTGTTGCTTCTTCCTGGGCGCTGGCTCAAGGCGCCTCGCTGACAGATATATGTAGAGCTGCGGGCTGGGCGACACCTAACACGTTCGCTAGATTCTATAGCCTCCGTGTAGAGCCGGTATCTTCCCGCATCCTCGCCCCCAGTGGCCAGTAGCGCTAAGTGCCCGTTCTAAGTGTCGGCTTGCAACGCCACTCCCGCCCTCTGGGCCGGATACGTGCGTCTATTTTCTCCAGTTGTGTTCCCCGGAAACGGCTAACCCTGTCGAGCTCCTCCGTCACCCCTGCGGTGCCAGACGTTGCGGCCGTCTGACGCCAGGCCTGCACCCGTATGCTTGTGAAACGTGTGTGTAGGCTGGGTTCCATATGTAGCGGTCCCCTCACGGCTACCCCATATGTGTATTCTTCCACGGTACCAGCTGCCCTACTCGGCTAGCCCCGTGTCTTTCCCTTGACAGAGCCCGCTCTGTCGTCTCTGGGCGTGTTCTTTCCCCCCTGGGACCAGGCTGGAACCACCCCAGAGACTGCCATATGTTGCACTACCCTGCCAGGTTAGTCCTTATGTGTATTCTGCCACCTAGCCTTCTACGAAGGACGTGGCTCCGCAGCGTACCATCTCCCGAGACGGGCACGCTTTCCCAGCGTTATCCAATAGTCACACTGAGTGGGTCTTGCAGAAACAGCAGTGACTGACCTCCCTGCTTGGAGCCCTGACTTCCGTACCATCTAAGACGGTCCAGTGCGCTCAAGCAGGACGCTGGAAGGGCCAGCGCCCTGGCGTTTTGGTAGGGATCCCAATTCGTCGGTCAGTTCCGACGTACGTCGAACGTGACCGACTGAAAGGGAACGTCTCGGTTACGTATGTAACCCTCGTTCCCTGAAGGAGGGAACGGAGACGTACGTCCCGTCGCCAGGTGCTGTGCTTCCGCTAGGGGGCCGAGTCACTAGTTCGGCTCCTCAGCAGAAAAAGGCAATGATCAAGCATTCCACTTCCTTATTTATACCCGCGCTGCGGGGCGGTGCGTGGAATGCGTGGATCGCATGCCAATCTCCATTGGCTCGTTTTTAATACACTCGAAGTAGATTGGTCTCTGAGATCAGATCCCAATTCGTCGGTCAGTTCCGACGTACGTCTCCGTTCCCTCCTTCAGGGAACGAGGGTTACATACGTAACCGAGACGTTTCGTTTTCTCTGGCAGTGAATAATCAAACATTGCCTAAATGTCTTGACCCTGTGGAAAATAAAATCCACTCTTCAGACCTTTTACAACAAGTGTTGCTTTGCAACATCAGTAGAACATATGAAGACGAAGATATTCAAGAAGGTGTCTGTTCAGTGTCCCATTCCTCCCAAAGCGCAGAGTAGAGGTCTTCACGGGTCCCAAAATTCATACCCGAACCCGAAGAGACCCGTGATTTGCTTAACGGAACCGACCCGGACCCGTCTATTATTTCAAAAGCTGGACCCGACCCGTGCAGATCCGAGAAATGCCAAAAATGTAGTACCCGGAACCGACCTGGACCCGTCTATTATTTAAAAGCTGGAACCGAACCCGGCGGGAAGACACAGACCCGATTGGACCCGACTGTCACATATTCCATAATAATTGATATTAACAAGTCAATAAACAAGTTATGAAAAAATATAACTTTTTGTCTTACCTAGCCGTCGTCTCCCTTCCTTGTAGCGTTACTTGTGATGCATTACATCCTTGCCAAAAAGTTGAATCCATGTTATTCCTCTCTTGTTATTCCAAGCATGCTTAATTCACTCATCATTTGAGCTGTAAAAGTCCACTTTATGTCACGGTGACGGATGACAAATGCGTCTTTGCAGATTTGCATTTCGCCAAGTTAACTCGCATAACTTTGACTGTTTGCCTTTTTGAACTATAATAACGATTGCTCGTTCGGTGGCCGCTGACGTCCGCATTATTTATTTGCTATAATATCTGTGAGCCGAGTCTGACCACCAAAACTTTAAGATTAAATAAGACGGTTCATTCATATTATTATTAAAGTCAATCACAGCGGAAGCTCGGGTTGCCATAGAAACATGACACGAGCTTGAGACCGCACATGCGCGGTGGCTGGAGCAACCTGAAATATGAGCTTTTTTACGCAATTTGAGCATCATAGAAAACATTTGTGACAGTTCACTTGGGATTTTGTTGCTGATTTTAAATATATTATTTAAATATAAGTTCAAATCAAACTTCAACAGTGCGTCACGTAGACAGCACTTGCTTTTTCTCATGTTTGTCCACAATATGCATGAAGGATGCCCGGACAGAAGAGGTGGCCGTGGGTTAAACTTCTTTATATTCGTTGTTTTTTTAGCTTTTTTCGCACATCACTCTTGAAGGTAACCATTATTATTACCGTGCGCTTGCAGAGAGAGCGAGCGAGAGAGAGAGAGAGCGCGTGAGGCGAGCGAGCAAGAGAGAGATCGCTCGTGTTTTTCTTCTTTCTTTCTTTTAAACCTTATTTCCTGGCTCACACTTTTCTTATCCTAATTTTACAGTTGCAAGTTACAAAAAACACACAAGCAGTGCTGAATGACTCTTATCACGGGCAGGTGTTCTCCGGTTCCGGATCGACTCCGGTATTACACACAATGTTAAACAGACCCGGGACCCATAGTAATAGATTGGGACCCGACCCGGACCCGGCTGATCATTTAAAATATAGACCCGAACCCGTACGGGTCCCGGGTCGGGTCCCGGGTCCACGGGTCTCGGGGGCTCCGTGAAGACCTCTAGCGCAGAGCGGTATATGACGCATCTTTGCGGGGAAATAGTATGAATCAAATATTTTTCTAACAAATATTTAATTTTCATATATTCTTGAGGTTACCATTATTTACTGAAAATCGTTTTTGTTTTATAGGCTGTAGTGTGTTGTTTCACTGACGGAAGTGCTAAAATAAACACGCATATGGATGTTTCAGCCTCAAATGATTTCAAAATGTAGGCTATATACCTGGCATAGACTACAGTATTTAAAATAGCATATATGCATTAGTTACATTCTCAATTTAATTTACAGAGCAATCCCTGCTAAGTTTTTAGTTTAACTAATACTATAGAAGAGGATTAGTGTGTGTCGCACACAACAGACTCGCAACGGGGGCGTGGCATCACGATGGTGGCGCTCCATCTTGATGTCGGCACAACCCTAGCGCGCGCCACCTGCGCTCCCCTTTGGGTTGTTCTTTGAAACGACAGAGGACGACTCGGGGTAATTTTTCTATAAACCATCATGAAATAGCGTCGAGAAGAACATACACGACAATGTTTACTTTAGTAAACTTGACCAAAACAGTTAATGGCATCCCTACACTGCTGTGGACGTTACTTCATTAATGTGTTTACTGTGATAATGGACTGCGGATGGGAGTAGGATTCGGTATTCGGTTTCGGATTCGGCCGAATCTTAACCAGTGGATTCGGTATTCGGCCGAACCCCAAAAATCTGGATTCGGTGCATCCCTAATTATAATACAAAGTAATTAAATGATAAAATAATATTTGCACTTAGATGAGGATGAGAAATACACTTTTGATATTTCACTTGGTGAGACAAATAATACCTGATTTAGTAAATCTAAAGAAACCAAAAACAAACAATAACTTTACTTTGTGTAAAGGTCAAATCTATGTGGCTGCATTTAGCTGTGACTATGTGTAAATCATGCCCCAAAAATGGTGAGAAGGTATACAATTGTGATGCAAATTTTAGCCCTGTTGTAAAAGGCAGCCAGTATGAGGATGTGAGTATGAGGTGTGACTTGGCTCAAAACCAATGTTTTTGTTAATGGGCATGATAAAATGCAAAGTTTGAACTTATTGAAATCAGCTGTGGTGAAAACATTTTCATGATTAATGCAATTGTAATTTGATAAAAAATACAAACAGGATCATTGCAATTTGGATTGTTTTACTATTAGACTCATTGCTATTAGGCAGCTAAACCACTAGCCAGGGAGGTTAATAGCTGAAGGCCTTGCATGAACACAGCAGTTAACTCACTGAGTGCTTTATTTGTAAATGAGTGCTGATTTTTGCCTTTAGAAAGTAAATTCCTATTTTTCTGAAAATAAGGTGGAGGTCGACCCCTTCCCAGCGATCAGCATTTTTCCTCTGAATGGCCTATTTTCTGACAGGAACTGTAAAACCTGTTCTCTTTGCCATTGGGTTGTCTGCTATGTTCTCCTGGAACTAATGCTTGCGGACCATGCGTACTGGTACATGACTCAGCGCTATTCCAGTGCAGCACACCTTAAAGGGTTAGTTAACCCAAAAATGAAAATTATGTCATTAATTACTCACCCTCATGTCGTTCGACACCCGTAAGACCTCCGTTTATCTTCGGAACACAAATGAAGATATTTTTGTTGAAAGCTGATGGCTGAGAAAGGCTTCAGATAGTCCTCCATTGGCATTCAGTACATCTACACTCCCAAGACCCATAAAAGGCACTTAAAACGTCGCTACAAAGTCCATCTCACCACAGTGACTCTACAATAATTTTACGATCCGACGACAAAAGTTTTTGTGCGCCAAAAAAAATCAAAATAACGACTTTATTCAACCTCTTCTTGTCTTCCGTGTGTGCCTCCACGACGCATGCGCGAGAATATGACGTGACGCCGGGGTTCGGGAATCCATGAAATGCACACTTTAACCCCATTTTGAGAACTACGCCGAGACCTGAAGCACGATCAATGTAGAATTCAACAGCTTAGATACACGCATCTTCCTCTGCTTGTAAACAAATTGCTTCTGGGTCATATGTCCGAACGCCAGATCTGCGTCATATTGTCGCGCATGCGTTGTGGAGGCACACACGGAAGACAAGAACAAGTTGAATAAAGGTGTTATTTTGATTTTTTTTTGCGCACAAAAACTATTGTCGTCGCATCGTAAAATTATTGTTGAGTCACTGTGGTGAGAATGACTTTGTAACGACGTTTTAAGTGCCTTTTATGGGTCTTGGGAGTGTAAATATACTGAATGCCAATGGAGGCCTATCTGAAGCCTTTCTCAGCCATCAGCTTTCAACAAAAATATCTTCATTTGTGTTCCGAAGATGAACGGATGTCTTAAGGGTGTCGAACGACATGAGGGTGAGTAATTAATGACAGAATTTTCATCTAAGAAGTGAACATGCTTTTTATTCCCATCGCTGTTAAGCGGTCTGGGAGGCATGAACTTGAGATCTACAATGGTTTCCTCGTGTTTGTTACACTTTTCAGTCAGGGCTAACTGCTCAGCTAGTAATTTATCTAGCTGTGTTTGAAGATATTGAATCTTTGCCTCAGACTTTTCGCTTCTTCATTTTTAGATTCCTCTTCTTTACATTTAGCATCAAGACTTGAAAATAGATGTGTTGTCACATCACGTAGCCTTTTAAAACTTATGAAGTTTAAAGCCTCAATTATTTCACTTTGTTTTGATCAGTGCTTGAAGTGGAAAAAATTAAGTGCCGGTACTCACCAGAGGGGGCGGGGCTTTGTTGGGGGCGTTGTTATGGGGGGATTGTTTAGTCAATATTTCAAGAAGGTCCATATTTTAAAGCTCTTTCTAACTTGTTCTCAGCCTTAGAACTAACATATAGTTCTTGTAATTGTTTAACTATATCATTTGTTACAATAAGGGTTTATTTACAAAGCAAGACCATCGACGGCACCTCATTAGGCTACCATGCTGGCCAATGTTCAGTTTTGTCTTTCTTTTTTCTAATCAAATAGCAACACAGTTAGAAACTATAGCTCTGTCATTCCTGGGATGCGGTAACATTTTGGCTTCATAAATGTTTGAAAAAAAAGTACATGATTTTCATGTTTTTAGCATTCTACCAAAATGGTGACATGTTTAACTAGTCGGAATACATATTGGTCAAGCTCAGGGACAAAAAAAATTATAATTCTGGGTAGATTCATTGTTCAGACACGGGCCGTGAAGGTGTTCCACCCTGTTAGGGACATATACATAGTTATCACAAAATGTTAATAATGTAAATGTTAAACAATAGCAAGTTTTTCTTGGATAGTATATGTCCCTTATGCCATCATGGTATTTTTTTTAATTCTTGAAACAATAACAAAACTATTATTACAAAAACATATATTGTATATGCTGTTAATGATCCTCACCTCCCAAAATAAAACATAAGTATGCAAAACATTTAACGTTGCTGTCAAATTATTATTTAAAAATGACTCGCCTAACAGGGTGGAAGACCATAACAGTGGATGAGTTTTCCCTCATTGTCCTGCATGATTTGCCATCAGTAATGTGTGGCACTGCACATATATAACATGGTTTTATATATAATATTTATATATGCATATATGTGTTTGTATAATTTGCAATATACACTAAATACGATTTATTCTACAACCCCAAATCAGAAAAAGTTGAGACAGTATGGAAAACGCAAAAAAAAAAAAAAGAAGTGATTTCTAAATTTACTTTGACTTGTATTTCATTGCAGACAAAATGAACACAAAATATTTCATGTTTTGTCTGGTCGACTTCATGTCATTTGTAAATATGCATCCTTTCCTGTCATTCAGACCTGCAACACATTTCAAAAAAAGTTGGGACAGGTGCAATTTAGGGTTAGTAATGAGGTAAAATGGTTAAATAATGATGTGATTTGAAACAGGTGATGTCAACAGGTGATTGTAATTATGATTTGGTACAAAAGCAGCATCCAAGAAAGGTCTAATCCTTTAGGAGCAAAGATGGGCCGAGGATCGCCAGTTTGCCAACAAATACGTGAGAAAATTATTGAAATGTTTAAAAACAATGTTCCTCAAAGAAAGATAGGAAGATATTTGGATATTTCACATTCAACAGTGCATAACATAATTAAAAGGTTCAAGGAATCTGGAGGAATTTCAGTGCGTAAAGGACAAGGGCGCAAGCCTAAGCTGAACAAACGTGATCTCCGATCCCTCAGGCGGCACTGCATCAAGAATCGTCATTCATCTATAAGCGATATCACCACATGGGCTCAGGACTACTTTGGCAAACCTTTGTTAAGTACCACATTACGTAGTTACATCCACAAATGCCAGTTAAAACTGTACTGTGCCAAAAGGAAGCCCTATGTTAACAGTGTCCAGAAGCGCCGTCGACTTCTCTGGGCTCGGAGGCATCTGGGATGGACCATCACACAGTGGAAACGTGTACTGTGGTCAGATGAATCAGTATTTCAGGTATTTTTTGGGAGGAATGGACGCCGTGTGCTCCGGACCAAAGAAGAAAAGGATCATCCAGACTGTTACCAGCAACAAGTCCAAAAGCCAGGGTCTGTCATGGTATGGTGTTGTGTCAGTGCCCTTGGCAAAGGTAACTTGCACTTCTGTGAAGGCACCATTAATGCTGAAAAGTACATAGAGATTTTGGAGCATAATATGCTGCCTTCAAGAAGACATCTTTTCCAGGGACGTCCATGCATATTTCAACAAGACAATGCAAAACGTCTCGGTTACGTATGTAACCCTCGTTCCCTGAAGGAGGGAACGGAGTCGTACGTCGGAACTGACCGACGAATTGGGATCTGTTTTCAGAGAACGACCTACTTCGAGTAATTAAAAACGAGCCAATAAACATTGGCATGTGATCACGCATTCCACGCCCCGCGTTGCGGGTATAAATAAGAAAGTGGAAGTGCCGCATACCGTTTTCAACTGAGGAGCCGAGATAAGTGGCTCGGGCCTTCAGCTGAAGCACAGCACCTGGCGACGGGACGTACGTCTCCGTTCCCTCCTTCAGGGAGCGAGGGTTACATACGTAACCGAGACGTTCCCTTTCAGTTGGTCACGTTCGACGTACGTCGGAACTGACCGACGAATTGGGATCCCTACCAACACGCCAGGAGGCTGGCCCTTCCAGCGTCCTGCCTGAGCTCCCTATACCACTCCTATGTTAGAGTGGGAGTCAGGGCTCCGGGCAGGGAAGGACAGTCACTGCTGTTCCTGCAAGACCAACTCAGCGTGACTATTGGATAACGCTGGGAAAGCGTGCCCGTCTCGGGAGATGGTACGCTGCAGACCACATCCTTCAATGGAAGGAGAGGTGGAATACACATAAGGACTAACCTAACAGGGTAGTGCAACAAATGGCAGTCTCTGGAGTGGACCCAACCTGGTTCCAGGGGGGGAAGAACACAGCCAGAGACGACAGAGGAAGCTCTGAACTCGCTGATCGTGAACGAGCACTGTAGGGTGCCGTCCACGACTTCGTGAGCTCCTGATGCACTTCCGGAAAGAAAGGCACTGGGGCGGGGCGCTGAGAACCAGCACGGGCCGTCCCGAGATACTAATCGTCCAGCCGCGAGGGTTCGGGGACACGGTGGAGGGTTCCACTCGAGCCCAACACTCGCGGCGGCCCGGGAAAGCATAGCTGTGAGCTCTGGATCAGACTCGGGTAACGGTGTCACACCCGAAGGGGGCAACGCAGCCGAATCCTCATCTCCAGAGTCCATTAGCTCGTTCCCCGATGCAGCTATCGATAACATGTCCTCAGCAGGAGCCCGGAAAGAAACGGGCGGCCCCCCATGGGAAGGACCACCGCGATCTTCCGGGAACTGCGCCGGCGCAGCGGAGGGGGGAGGGGCCCGAGCAGCCTGTTGACTGGGCGGGGGTGCCCTGACCGTCACCCTCAGATCTCCACCAAAGGCATCAGCCAAAGTAGCAGCCCTCTGCTTTGCAGAGGGAGGACCACTAGATCGGGGGATGCGCAACGGGACTCCACCTCTTTTGAGGTATTGGAGCCTAGACCGTAGCACTGCGATGGTCATGTTCGCGCAGTGCGAACATGACTCATCCACGAAAGCCGCCTCTGCGTGCTGAACGCCCAAACACGAGAGACAGCGATCGTGTCCGTCAACTGGGGACAGAAACCGACGGCATCCAGAAACACACGGTTTGAATGACATCTTGAAAAAGACGCAGGGTCAAACCATGTTGCTCTTTTAGTGAGAGAAGAAAAGAACCGCTCCGACAGTGCCGAGGCACACAGGGGAAATGGCCGCGGCTCACAGCGGTTCAAAGGTGCAAGCCCGCTGTGAGCACTCAATGGGAAAACGCCCAGCGAGCTGTGGAAACAGCTGTTGTTCTCCTTGGAGTCCGGCGACCACCGCTGTAAGGCACCGTCACACCGACACTGGACCGGAACAGGTAGGGATTTTTTCTCTCTCCGCTCGTAGATAGTTGAACTCTTCGTAGGAACACCAGGAATGTCTGAAATGCTCGGCTCCGAAGTTGAAAGCGGTATGCGGCACTTCCACTTCCTTATTTATACCCGCAACGCGGGGCGGTGCATGGAATGCGTGTTCGCATGCCAATGTTTATTGTCTCGTTTTTAATTACTCGAAGTAGGTCGGTCTCTGAAAACAGATCCCAATTCGTCGGTCAGTTCCGACGTACGTCGAACGTGACCGACTGAAAGGGAACCACATTCTGCACACATTACAAAGTCCTGGCTGCGGAGGAAGAGGGTACAGGTACTTGACTGGCCTGCCTGCAGTTGTGGAATGTGTGGCGCATTTTAAAGCGCAAAATGCGACAACGAAGACCCCTACTGTTGCCCACCTTAAGACTTGTTTGCAGGAAGAATGGGACAAAATTACACCTGAAACACTTCATCACTTGGTGTCTTCAGTCCCTAAACGTCTTTTAAGTGTTGTGAAAAGGAATGGCAACATTACAAAGTGGTAAATGCTTTACTGTCCCAAATTTTTTTGAAATGTGTTGCAGGTCTGAATGACAGGAAAGGATGCATATTTACAAATGACATGAAGTTGACCAGACAAAACATGAAATATTTTGTGTTCATATTGTCTGCAATGAAATACAAGTCAAGGTAAATTTAGAAATCACTTCTTTTTTTTTATTTACGTTTTGCACACTGTCCCAACTTTTTCTGATTTGGGGTTGTATTAGAATTTCCACCCTGTTAGGTTTATAGATCTAACAGGGCGGAATCAACAGGGCGGAACATTTTAAGATAAGTTAGCCGTAGCTCTTTGAGGGATCAACGTTTAGCTAGCTAACCATCTACAGATAAACAGAACTTTTATAACTATGTCAGATATGTTTTAACATTTTTTTGACCGGACAAACATTCTTCATAACAGAGCCTAACAGGGTTGAACTTTAAGAGTGGGACAAGCAGGATAACATTTCAAAAACTAAAAAAAAAGGTAGAGGTGAGAGTTGAAGCTTACTTAATTTTGTACGGTTGAATTCCAGCAGGAAAAACTAATTATGTAATTTCCTGAAAATTGTCTCAATTAAATTGTGGTCTTTTTTTGGAAGTCGAGAAATACATACTAACAGGGTGGAAGATGACTTCAGGGACACAGTAAATTAAGATAATTGTAAAAAAATAACTATAGTTTCACATGATTTATATGTATAACTAGACGTAGTTTAGCCTATTCTATAACATAATCTAAAAATATTTTGAGATTTTCATCATTTCATGGTTTATAGTTCTTGTGGAAGTTGATTACTTTGCACTGAGGATATGATAAAATTGAATGCATATATCAATAAAAAGGTGTGTAAAATACAAAATAGTATTTTTAATACCTATATAGTGATAAAGAAGACCTACATTTATAATTTAAGCCATTTCTTATGTGACTCATTTTATAGAAAATATGAGTAGGTAAATCATAAAGACAGAAAAGTCACTGTATAACAGGAACGACCCAGCTACAACATGCGGCTGTTGTCATCGGTAGAAGGGGTGTCACTCTCGTCCTCGTCACCACTTGTGACCGCGACCGCGGCACAAGTGTTTTGTATTTTAACCATAGATTTTAAACGAGCCGCTATGGTTGCGCGTTTCACACACCCTCTCCGGACCACTTTGAGTTGTTGACACTGACAGCGGCAAAAGCGACGCATGCGCTTTTCACTTGTAAAACTCAAGGGTGTATGGGTAATGTAGTCTCTGCTCGCTAATGAGCGTACCGGTACGCTAAAAGCACATTCTCTGCGCACTGAGAGGTGGCGGTAAGCTCAAGAGCTATATTTGGAAGTGGCGGTACTGAGTACCAACGCGTACCGGCCCACTTAAAGCACTGGTTTTGATTTATTTTGGTGTTTGCCAAGTATGTCCCACCAGTTAAACATATCATCGTCTGAACTTTGAATTCCAATATCCTGTTTCTCGAGTTTGGACAAGGTAGGCTCAACTTTTTCACTCCATACAGCAAACAATACGTCACTAGAAAATGTCCCTTCCATCTCGAGGAGATTATCTGAATATTTACTGATTGTACAGTAATGGGACTATTGAAGCTATTTAAAACCTTCTAAGTTCTGTTTCATGCAATTCCTTCAACCATTAAACAATGAAAACAGACTTACCCATTCCCTGGTCAGAAGGTCAGCTTTAATCCACTCACAAGATCAACAGAACAGCTGAAGAAAGAGAAGCTCAAATCTCTTGATTTTAAATCCAATACTTCGCTGGAAACACGTTGTTCGTCTGAGTTGCAACATCACGTATAAGGGGTCACCAACTGTATAGACCGCATGAATTCGCTCCAAGGATCGGTAGCGAACCGCGGTGAAGGCTGCATGCGCGTTCAGTGTTTCAGCTGGAAAAATGGATTTGATTTGACTACATTTATCAAAGTTGTCGAATTTAGAAGAGAATTCCAACTGGTTGTTTGGTAATTTATATTTGATTGTTAATCATACATTTAATCATTCCGTTTTAACCCTTTGTTGCAATTATACCGTTCCACATTGGAGATAGTTAATAATTACAGATTAATTCAGAAAGGATCAAAATGTAACAATTTATTAACAATCAAGTAAATATAAAATATCAATTACATAATAGACAGAAATCTCTTGTAAAAGGAAACACAAATTCTAATTATGGTTACACTTAAAATAGTTTCAAATGGATGTACACTTAAACCCTTAATTGTACTCAGTAGGCCTATGCATAGCATTGTTACCTGTGAGACAGAGAGAGAGAGAGAGAGAGAGAGAGAGAGAGAGAGAGAGAGAGAGAGAGAGAGAGAGAAGAGAGAGAGAGAGAGAGAATTTGAATTGAATTTCAAACACCCTTTATTACAAGTTAAAACATTTTCCAGTGAATAAACACAGCAAAAATCAAGACTAAAACACAATTATCTTAAAAAGGATGTAAAATGCAGATCATCATCAATTATCTCACACAAAACCCTCTTATAACACCAAAATAAATCAAAAGCAACAAGATCATTCATAGCTTGAAAATATCGAAAATCAATTAAAATTTGAGATTCCACTGAATTGAAAAAACTGCCTCTAAATTTTAACTTGTGTTTCTTTAAATTTTATGTTTCCTGGTACTATAAATTGCCATTTTAGCTTAGCCCAACAAAAAGTTCAAAAGTTGACAACAAAATCTGTTTCTCCGAACATATTTAAAACCATAAATAAAAACTTCCACAGAAAAAGTTTCTCCAAAACAAACTAATATATTCTGTAGGACAGTAAACAAAACCTGTAGTCTAAAACATTGCATAAAAGCATGGAACACAGTTTCTCTCTGTTGACAAAAAGGACAGCCATGATCAACACCAGGGTTTAAAACGGAAATAAAAGCATTAATAAAAATAAAAATAGAAATAAAAAACTGCAACTACTCCATGTAAAATTCTCCACTGCAAGTCCCCTACTCTCGTGACTTGTACAGAGCTCTCCATTCAGTTTTTTTGTCCTCTCTTATCTGGAGGATGTTGCGCCATGGTGTATCCACCCTATTATCTAAAAACTTTTTATTCAATGATTTTACACAGCTTTTATACAAAACTTTCCCAGAGGCTGGCTCCACACCCAAAAAATGACAGATTTTCAGAATACAAAAAAACACTTTTACATTCTTCTAAATTTGAAGATACAAACAGATTAGGAAAAGGATCTCCACAGTTTGGAATAATAGATCCCTCTGAAAAGTCTTCCAACAGTTTGAATTCTTCTGTGGTGAGAGCAGATCTCCACTTCTCAAGGAGTTTAGCCACTACACATGTCGATCGTACGCCCAAATGTTCAGTTACTTCATCAACATTCTTAAAACCTGCTCCTGCTAGTTGCAATAGATGTCCAAGTGTAATTACTCCAGAACTGATAAGAATTGCTTCCAATGCACGGAAAGGACCTTCCCTTGATAGATCCAAACGCGAACCATGAATCAGCGGTTCCTGCAATAACCAATGCAAGGAACCTGTATTAGTCTTTGCACTGTAAACAAAGTCCAAACTTTAAAAAGATTCCGATAAAAAATTGGTAACTTGGACATGTCCATCTTTTTAGTATTCAAGGAGAACAATGGCTTATCTAGACCCAAGCCTTCACAATTCTGCAAGATAGCACAAGCTATAGATTTCCAGCTTGAGTCCACTGGTCCAGAAAGAAGTCTTTGTGCAAACTGAAGTCGAAAAGCTGCTATTCTGCTCTGTAAATGTATGAGCCCATGTCCTCCCTCTTCCTTGGGCAAATACAAAACAGATCTTGGAACCCAATGCAGCCTGTCCCAAAAAAAATTGACAGAATTTTAAATAAAAAATCTGCTGGAGGATCAACACAAATTAAACAATGCCAGAGAGAAGATGCCATCAATTTATTAATAATCAATATACGCCCCCTATATGACATTCTTGGAAGCAAATATTTCCATTTTTCAAGGCGACCTTTTATTTTTTCAATAACCCCTTCAAAACATTTTTGTACAGTCATTTCATATCCCAAAAACACTCCAAGGTATTTAAACCACTCCCTAGTCCAGTTTAAACCAACTGGGAGTTTTGGTTCTCCACTTAACCAGCTCCAACTTAATATGGCTTCACTTTTAGACCAGTTTACTTTTGTGGAAGAAAACACTTTGAAATAATTTAACATTTGAAGCAACAAATCCACATCTCTCTGACAACTAATTAAAATAACAACATCATCAGCATATGCTGATATTTTAAACACATTAGAACAATTTGGAACATATAATCCATGCAGACCCATGTTAAGGTCTGCTCTTAACTTATTTAAAAGAGGCTCTATTGACAAAGCACACCATTGTCTAACACCTCTAAACACTTTAAAAGGAGCACATAAGTCACCATTAACTTTTAAAATACTTTCAACGTCACAGTACAAAACCTTTATCATAGAAATAAAATCGTGATTCAAGCCAAAAGCTGCTAAGACATTCCATAAATAGTTATGCTCAACCCGATCGAATGCCTTTTCCTGGTCTATTGACACTATACCAAAATCTAAATTGAGACTTTTACCAATGTCTAAAATATCCCTAATAAAAGAAATGTTATCACAAATTCGTCTACCAGGTACACAATTGGTCTGGTCAGGATGGATAACTTGTTCCAAAACATCGCCCAACCTAATAGCCAGAACCTTGGAGAGCAATTTATAATCGATGCACAGCAAACTGACCGGCCTCCAGTTTTTAATATCATTCAAGTCTCCCTTCTTTGGTAATAAAGTGAGAACCGCTCTACGGCAACTTTTGGATAGCCACCCATTAGCTAAGCTAACCCCAAGCACCTCCAGCAGATCCGGACCCACCTCCGACCAAAAAGACTCCATCAACCCCAGGCGCTTTGCCACACTCCATACTCTGGAGAGCTCTTTCCAACTCCTCCATTGTCAAAGCTTTACTGAGTTCAGCATTAGCTTTTTTCGTTAGATGGAGTAAATTATCCAGGAAGACATTACCAGCAGTTTCTTCAGGCATTAATTCGCTTTCGTACAGTTTTTCATAAAAGCTAATTGCTCTTCTTCGAATGTCATATGGATCTGACAACAAGGCTCCAGCATCTGAGCGCAAGGCATGAATAAACCTTTTCTGCCCATTTTTCTTTTCTAGGTTAAAGAAAAACTTTGAGGGTGCATCCATCAATTCTACGCTTTGAAAGCGTGACCTGACCAGAGCGCCTTGTGTAACTGTGTCTAATATATCAGCTAATGTGTTTTTCTTTTTCTTAAAGGTTTCAAAATGGGTCAAATTTCCTGTACTGTCAGCAATCCCTTGAAGTAATTCTTTCTCTATCATTTTCATCGAACAGGTTATGTCCCCCGTGACGTTGCAAGTATATTGTTGGCACAGCTGTTTTACCTGAACTTTTGCAATGTCCCACGACTCCCACCACTGCTGCAAAGACTTAAAAGAGGATTTTGTAGTTCTAAAATTATTCCAGAATTCTTTAAAAATATCTTTAAAAAGATTGTCACACAATAAATTGTTATTAAAATGCCAGTACGCACTTTTTGGCTTAATGGAACTCAAAGACACAACACACTGTATCAAACTATGATCGGAAAGGCTTACTGGAACAATTGAACAGCTTCTGAAAAAACTAAGCTGGTGTTTAAAAACATAGAATCTATCCAACCTTGCTAGATAAATTGAGTTTTCATAAGCATGAGTCCATGTATATTGTCTTTGATTACCATGAAAAGTTCTCCAAACATCAGTGACCTCATGTGATTTCACTAACTGAATGAGCCGCTTTCGTGAAGCCATATGCGGTTCAACATGATTCCTATCCAGAGTATTCTCAGTGCAATTTAAATCTCCCCCTAAAAATAAAAAGAATCTTCAGAATTGCAATTAGCTAAAACCTTTCTCAGTGTATCTAAAAAAAAAACATCCTTTCCAATTCATTGGTTGGAACATACACACAAATAAAAACAAAAGACTGATTTTCAAAATGAGCTGCTACTTTTAAAAGTCTGCCGTTTATCATCTCCTCTGCCTTATAAGAACAGGGAATACAATTCTTAGAAAATAAAATTGCAACTCCACCACTAGTTGAGGTCAAATGACTTAAAACAGAGACACCATCAAATTCTTTTTCCCAATCAGAAGTGTTTATTAGATCACTATGCGTCTCTTGAACAAATAAAACATCAATTTTCTTCTGTTTTATTATCTCAAATAATTGGAATCTCTTCCTAATCTCTCTTGCCCCATTTATATTCAGAGAAGAGACGCAAAATTCTCCCATAAACGAGGAAAAGAATAACCATAACAAACACAACCAAAAGAAAGAAACCAGAGAAAAATGACATTTACGCATTATCATTATTAACATTGGGACTTGGCTGGGTATTAAGTTTGGCAAGGATTTTCTTTAGACGATACACTTCCTGATTTGTGAAAACTCCATCACCCCTGAAAGCCTTTGCTTTTTCAATAAACTGTACCACATCAGGGAAATATTTTTCAATACGAACTTTTCTAGCATTTTTTGTCACTTTAAGGAAGGATTTTATATCATCCACACTGTAAGCCCGACTGGAAAAACCACTCAGCGGTAAACCACATGAAACGCTGCATTCAGAGAAATCGCTTTCACTCTCTGTATCAGTTTGACTGATGTCACCAGTATCCATTCTTTTCGCCTGTTTACCTGTACTGCTCTGCTTTAGCCTTCTCTTTATAGGCGTTTTGAAAGCACAATCATCTGACTCGATCATAGAACACACTGACTCCCCTCAACACTGGCTGAAAGTTGCGCAACATCTGCCGCAGGTCTATCGCTGCTCTGCGAATCATTCACCGTACCCGCTGACTGATCACTCACCACGGATACTTTATTTTTCTCCGCCTCAGCGGCACCTACACTCTCCCCTTCAGTAATCTTATCGACTGACATTACTTCTGTTACTCTTTCAACATCTGCTAATGGTACCGATTTTTGAACCACACTTGTTCCAGCCACTTCAGCATCAGTAGATAAGCCAGCGGTAACATTCTGGATTTCCTCATCACGTACCTCATTATTTTTCTCACCATTAACCGGTAGCGGATTTTTATCAGGATCATTCAATTTGCCTGGACAAGCGTTTCACCACAACCAAAACATTTCATATTATTTGTTGTGGCAAAAATGACATAATTAAACTCGTCATGCCGAAAATTCAAAGACAAATCTAATTCGTCCAGGTTGTCTTGAAGAATCATGTAGACATAACGTCTAAATGACACAACATGCTTCAAAAGTGAGGATTTGCAACCAATTGGAATCATCTTTATGGGAGAAACCAATTTACCATAACGAGAAAGCATTCTAGTCAAAACTTAATTCGAAATAAACGGCGGCACATTAGATATAGTCACTTTTTTCGAAGGAGTAGAAAGAGGGAGGACTGGGCTAAACATACCATTAACCACTACCCCACTTTCCACCAGCTGGTTCGCCAAATCAACGGTCATCGCAAACACAACAATAGCACTGTTCATACGAGACGCAGACAGAATGTTCTCAGGCCCAATCACATCTGCTACAGCCAGACTACAATCTTCTATACTGACCGCTAAGTCTATTTTTAAACCATGACGGCGCGTCAGAAAATTAAAACTCCCGCTACCTGGCCCAGCCATGCTCCCAGTACAAAACCAGGAGCATAAGCTCTAGAATATTATACACTTTACCCTCCCCCAAATCAATAAACACACAAAAATAAATCACAAACAAAAAACAAACAAAACGATAGAAAAGATAGAAAGTAAGATAGAAACCTTCGTACCTGACACACACCAAACACTCACACTCAACGCTCCGCCCACTCACTCAGCACTCACAGAGAGAGAGAGAGAGAGAGAGAGAGAGAGAGAGGGAGAAAGAGAGAAAGAAAGAGCCAAAGAGCAGCTCTCTCTAGAGAAAGCAGAGAATCAAAAGAGCCTGAGCTACAGTTCAGATCTTCTTTTATCCTCTTCCCTGATGTCACCAAACTCAAATATGACTCTTTCAAAACTGACCAATCAGACCAAACCGTGAGACGTTTGAAAGTAACCAATCCGATGAAACTGCTCCCATTAAAGAGATTATCCTAACAGTAAAGCGGATGATTTTGTTCTATTTCAAATATCTTTGATCATTTTCCACCTTACACAACTAGCCCCGCGTTAGGTTGTGCCCCGCTCTCCCCTACTTCCAGAGTTGATCATACAAAAATAACTGGATTGATCATGATAAAAAAAGTCACATCATCCGTGTTTAAGGTTATAGTGTGCAATGAATATATTGGTAACACTTTATTTTAAGTGTCCAGAATAATGCATTAGTTAAGCATTAATTAAGGGTTAACTTGTTCACAACTAAGCATTAGTTAAGCACGAACACACTAGTAATTATTGATTAACTTTACATTTTAAGGGTCCGTAATTATGCATTAGTTAAACTAGTAATTAATGATTTGCTTGTTCACAATTATGCAATAGTTAAGCATGGACACAATAGTTATTAATGATTAACTTAACATTACAGTAAGGGCATATTAGACATTATTTACAACTTAATAAGCCATATATTATTTTTCTGTAGCTGTGTAATTATATGTCTGTATTTTCTGTTAAGTTAACTGAACAATAAGCTAGTAATTATGTTTAATTACTGCTGATTTTGCCGTTATAAATTGCTAAAATAGTGTAATAAAGACAATTTGAGCCCCTATTCTGAAGTTAAAGTTTTATTCTCATTAATTATGGCACTTATTGAATGATATTTAAGTTTATTAACCAGAATAAGCCAATAATTAAGCCTAACTACCATTAATACAGTACAAATAAAGGCAATTTGACCCCCTATTCTAAAGTGAAAGTTTAATCCTCATTAATTATGGCATTTATTCAGTGATATTTAAGTTTATTAACCAGAATACGCCAATAATTAAGCCTAACTACCATTAATACAGTACTAATAAAGGCAATTTGACCCCCTATTCTAAAGTGAAAGTTTAATCCTCATTAATTATGGCACTTATTCAGTGATATTTAAGTTTATTAACCAGAATAAGCCAATAATTAAGCCTAACTACCATTAATACAGTACTAATAAAGGCAATTTGACCCCCTATTCTAAAGTGAAAGTTGTATCCTCATTAATTATGGCACTTATTCAGGTATATTTAAGTTTATTAACCAGAATAAGCCAATAATTAAGCCTAACTACCATTAATACAGTACTAATAAAGGCAATTTGACCCCCTATTCTAAAGCGAAAGTTGTATCCTCATTAATTATGATTAATCATTATAATTAATTTTTACTACCTTACATGTATCATCCCACCAAGGCATTACTTTCTTCTTTCTAATTTCATTACTCCTAGGAATGGATTCTTTTGCTGCCATTCTAATCCCCTGTTTAATTCTGTCATCTAATTTTACTATGTTATCTTCATTATTTATCTGATTAAAATATAGATTACTGATTTCCTGATACTTCTCCCAATTAGCATTTTCTAATTTCCACCTTCCACCCACATTTACTTTATCTAATTGAATTTCTATATTTATCTTACACCATATTGGATAATGGTCGCTTCCTATAGTTCCTTCTTGATATACTGTCCAGTTACATTTTGCTGCAATACTGCTTGACACTAAGGTAAGATCAAGGACTGACTCTTTTCCTGTCTGAACATCTACTCTTGTACTTCTGCCATTTGTAATTTAACACATCTGAAATGTTTTTATGTCGAAATCGTATAGACATGTATTTTCAAACAGCAGATATTTTGTTCTGAATTAATAGACTGGAAATATTACATTTTTGAAAATACAGATTCAAGATTTCAGATGAAGAAGAAATTCAGAACATCAAATTCAATATTCTAAAATTCAAATGTCATATTTCTAGCTCCATACTATGGAGCCATTTTGCCACACCTGATTCTGAAGCCTTTATCAGACGTAAATTTTCACCACTTCTGACACGTGTGCAAAAAATGCGATTCATTTCGTAGAAGAATGATATGCCAAGCAATTACAATAGGGTCCTCTCCTCACACCATCAGTGCTCGGTCCCTTATTATAGTAAATAAATATTTGAAGGGAATTAATATACTCTGGTGCTAATGCTTATGCCTGCCTATGTTGTACGTTCTGACCGTGGCAGAGTGAACATGGTTTATATAGGCTGGGGTAATGGGGTAATGTGACACAGGTGCAAACAATGAGTGAAGATGAGTCTGGGCAAAGGATTATGGGTAATGTAGTTTATGATGAAGTGACAAGTCCAGGGTGGAGTGCCCTCAGGTGGTAATCAGGGGCACTCTCACTGATGATTGTGACAGTAACAGTGGGCCACTATTACCTAAAACTGTCTATTAATGCAGATTCTTTGTCATTCTTACTATTTTTGAGTAAAGTAAAGGATGAAGCCAGATTTGTTTTGCAAAATGTAATGTTACATCAGTCATTCATGTTAGTGCTCGGCAATAACAATTCCCACATGTGCACCACAATACATTTGAAATATATCTGTTTGTTGATAGACATCCTCTTGTTAATGCTGATGGTGAGGAATTACAGATACAACATCTCATAATGTACATCAAACAGAGTAATGTATCACTGAGAAACTTCCTGCTGAAGTCATCCTTGTGATGGAGGTTCGGGTTGAATAACTAGTTCTTCCAATGTTTCATCATCGGAAATCATACTCGGATTGATATGGTAAAATCAATGTCATTGTTACTGTCTTTACAGTGTGTACAATCGTTGAGGACTAAGGAAGCCTCCGGGGCTGAAGTTTAGTTATGGTAATGGACTTTTAGCTTCCAACACACGCTGTAAGTGGTAGACCAATCACAACAGACTGGGCCATCTGGCCAATAAGAGCAGAGTAAGGAGGGATTTAGAGAGACTGATTCATCTGACGAGTCGTTTGAGAATCATTGAAAAATGTGCAATGTATATTATGAGAAAATTAAAGTGTTTTTTGACCATTGAGGCATGTAAACCTGTTGTAGGAGACCTCCAAAAAATACCATAAGATATCTTTAAGAAGAACTACGGAGATCTACAATAGATTATGGCACCATTGTTTATTCTTCTGCGTCAGTGTTGCAGAAAAAAAAACGTTAAAGAATTTGCTTTAAGAATTTGCTGTGGGGCTTCTAGAACATCACCAGTAGCGTTGTTAGAGAAATGGGAGAAATGCCTTTGGTTTCGAAAGGGATGCTAATAATGAGGAACAAAGAATGGGGAATTTTATGAAATTAGTCCAACAGTGGCAATATCATCTTTAACTCCACGGTTATTCCCAATGTCAATGATAGAGCTGCACTTGCTGGAAGAAATAAATGACCATCAGAGAAGGATTTGTTGCTATTTAGATTGAATATCATTATTGTACTCAAATATACTAATGGCTCAAAAGATCCTGAATCTGGGCATTCTGCTGCAGGAGTAGCCATTCCGAAGTTGGACTGTAAAACAAGTAAAAAGAAACCTCTCGGTTACGGATGTAACCCTCGTTCCCTGAGGAGAGAACGGAGACATAACGTTAGTGACTAATGAATGGGGGTTTCGCTTAGAAGCCTATCATCTTCGAGCATTTAGAAAACGCCCAATGGCGTGCCAATGCCATGGGGCATACGGAATTTGCATATGTAACTCCACCTCACCGCGTGAGTATAAAAGGAAGTACGTGGCAATATCGCATTATGTTACCTGCTGAGGAGCCAAGACTGAACTCCTGCGTTCCAGGTAGCACAGTTGATGTGGCAACGGGACGTTACGTCTCCGTTCCCTCCTCAGGGAACGAGGGTTACATCCGTAACTGAGACGTTCCCTTTCGTTCAGTTAGTGACTAACGAATGGGGGTCCCAATATAATCCCGCCACTTAGCTGTCTTCCAGTGCCCTGCGTAAGTGGGAGTACCCTGTCGTAAGACTAGTACGGACGAAGGACTCCCACTTATCACAAGAATACCAAGGTACACTGGGATGCATATTCCAGTGAGGAAATGCCAAGATGCCTACCAGTAGGGAGGATTTAGAGAGTACACATATGACCCGCTAAGGGCTGCATATGGGAAAACTCTAGGGTACCAGCCGAAGGTGGATTTTTTACCCTAGGGGTGGCCGGGACTTGCCAAGGGAAAGACACCTGCTCACTGCGGAGGCTTACGGTGGAAATGCACGTGTGGGGGTCGCCGGAGGGGAACTATGCACACGGGGCACCTGGCCGGACACAAGGGTCTGGGCTCACTAGAGGGCAGACACACAGGTATCGGCGTAAGCAGTGCTGGAGAGACTCAGGGCTCTCGGGGAGCTCACCTGAGGAAGATACTGCACGTATCCAGTCCGTGGAGTGGAATGGCGAGCAAACGAAGACACCCGAGCCTGGCCCATTACCGGCCCCGGGGAGGGCCGAGTACATAGTCGGACACTGGCTCCACTCGAATATTATAGAATCTGGCAAATGTGTTAGGTGTCGCCCAGCCTGCAGCTCTACAGATGTCTGTTAGCAAGGCGCCATGCGCTAAAGCCCAAGAGGAGGCGACACTCCGAGTGGAGTGCCCGAACCCCAAGAGGACATGGTCGACCTTGCTGCTGGTAAGCCAAAACAATGGTGTCCACTATCCAGTGAGACAGCCTTTGCTTTGAGAGAGCTCTTCCCTTCCGCTCTCCACCATAACAGACAAAGAGCTGGTCTGAGGTCCTGAAACACTGCGTCCTGTCTACGTAGGCACGGAGAGCGCGTACTGAACAGAGCAGTGCCAAGGCTGGGTCTGCCCCCTCCATGGGCTGCGCTTGCAGGTTTACCACCTGGTCATGCCTGGAAACTCGTCCTAAGGGCCACCGGCCCGTAGAAATGAGGTTCGGCCACGGGGTGAGGGCCGGGGTGCAGGCAGGCCCGAGTCACTGGGACCCGGAGCGGGCCCAAATGCCATGCCCATCTCGGGACTCGATCGCGAAGCCAAAGCTGAAGCGGTCTCATATGAAACAATCCGAGCGGCGTTACCACGGCTGCAGATGCCATATGCCCCAGGAGCCTCTGAAATAACTTCAGTGGACCGCACTCTTGCTCTCGAATTAACGATGGAAAGTCAGCAGTGACAGTTTACCCTAGGCTGCGGCCCCATCAAGGGCAGAGAAGGCAGAGGACTTCCGGGACCGTGTGATCTCCCCATGCACCTCGGGAGCGAAAGGCATTGGGGGCGGGGCCCAACAGCTGTCGGGTGCCGCCCCCAAAAACCACGAGCGCAACCACGAGCGCTCGCGTCAGGGCGGAGTTCCACACCAGCGCGAGGCTCACGGCTGCCCGAGATAACATGGCTGTTAACTTTAGGTTGGATCAGGCAGCGCTGACACACCCGGAGGCGGAGCACAACCTAATCGTCATCCCCAAAGGACTCCTATCTGGAGTGTGAACGAAACGAACGAGGTGTCAGAGACGGGCCACTGTTTCAGTCCAACACTCGTGGGAAGTGATGTGCGAGAGGGGGGCGTGGCTCGAGGAACGTATTGTCGGGGTTCTTAATACCACAGCATCGCCCTCAGGTCACCCTGGCCACCAGCCAAAGCACCACCTCACTCAGAGACGGTAGATTGGGGGGTGGCAGAGGGGACTCTCTCTCCTCACGGAGATCATTGAGTCTCGACCGCGACATCGCGATGGTCACGTTCCCGCAATGGGAACATGACACATCCACAAACACTGCCCGAACGTGCTGAAGCCCAAACACGTCGAGCAGTGAATGTGCCCATAGACAGCAACGGAGATCGATCACACCCGGAAGTGCACGGGCAAGCCGTCTTGAAAAAGACGTGCCACGCGCAAGCTCTTTTTCTGAGAGGAAGCCTCGCAGTCGTTGCCAAAGCGCCCAGGGAAACACACACCAGCCGTCTAGCAGACCACTGCACAGATCAGCAGGCAGGAAGTATGCGATCACTGGAACGCGCCGTCACACGAACACCGACTGGAAAGCCGCTCGTCTCGAAGAGGATGATAGAGTCTCAGAAGGCTTGTGAGGAGTGAAGAGGTACTCTTGGCTCCGAAAGCAAAAACATAATGCGATATTGCCACGTACTTCCTTTTATACTCACGCGGTGAGGCGGAGTCACGTATGCAAATTCCGCATGCCCCATGGCATTGGCACGCCATTGGGCGTTTTCTGAATGCTCGAAGATGATAGGCTTCTAAGCGAAACCCCCATTCGTTAGTCACTAACGTTACGTCGTAGTGACTGAACGAAAGGGAAATCTAATTTCTGACCTGTTCAATTGGTCCTTCAGTGGATGGAAGAGGTTAATTTGTTTCAAGTTGTTATTTGCTCTGATTATTTACCAAGCTTTATAAGCTTAAAAAAATGGAAAATCTGACTCAATGGATATTCTCATAGAAACCCTTCAGACCCTGTTCAGAATTCAACAACTAGGAATAAAAGTCTTCTTTTTGTGGATTCCTGCTCACATGGGGATTGTGGAAAATGAAATGGCGGAGTTGGCAAAAAAAGACTTAAAAGTATTCAAGAAAAACTATTAATATCGGTCTGGGCAAAGCTGAACTGAACGGGTTAATCAAAACGATCATTAAGAATAAATGCCAAGAGTTGTGGACAAAGGAAGGAGAGGGAAGACACTCATATGAAATGAATAATGAAGTAGAAAATGTGAGAGAAGTAGGTGGCAAAGATGGGATGACAGTATTATTTCACGACTCTGTATTGGACGCACATCTTTGAACATATCACTTTTTAAAATTGCTGAACATAATACAGGATTTTACAGCAAATGTGGACTACCAGAAACAGTCTAACATGTTCTTCTAAAATGTGCTGGTTATATTAAAGAAAGAGTTCGGCTCATATAAAGACGTTTTGAATTGCGAGAGGCGTTACACTTTCTTTGTAAGTTGAATACGGAAGGCGGTCTGGTGGAAGGCAGATATTTTTTAAATATGGATACTTTTGTCAACTGTCCAGCAGAACTTTTGTTTTAATAATATATTTTTTTATTTATTATTGATTATATACATTTGTAAGAAAATAGAAGTTAGCATATTTTAGACTAGTACACACTTAAAAGTAAACGTTCTTTAGTGGCATTGATGGTTCCATGTAGAACCTTATCATGAAACATTTCCATTGCACAAAAGGTTCTTTAGAATTTTGATTATTAAAATGTTCTTCACACTAAGAAAAAAAAATGCTCTCATTAGATCTGTTTTGCCTTTGGAGAACTCAAAATGGATCTTATATTGCTGCGAAAACCTCCTTTTGGCACATTTATTTTTAAGAACGTATATGACTATAGTATCAGCATCGACCAGCAGTGTGATGCACACATGGTCCAGAAATGAAAATAAGCTATTTGAATATGAAAATTACATGTCACAAAAATCAGCTAATGATGTGTTCACAGTTGCATAAACATAGCCATTATGTTAAGACTCTGTCTTAAGTACTTTGCATGACCAACTAGTGGTTAGTCAAGGGGCAATCAGTCTTACTTTTTAGTATCAAATTTGACCAATCAATGTTTTTATGTAACTGCATACGGTTATATCTGCATGTGAACAAAAGCATTTAATTCAGCAATGTTCTTCAGGTAAACAGGTCCGTTTAAATGTTAATAGAGGTGTAATTTGTTGTGTTCTGGTGGGTCAGACTCCATGTCAGAAGTTTCTATAATGGTTCACTTTCTGTTCCAGGCTAATATGAAGGAAAGCTATAAACACTCAATATAAATATGTTAAATAGTGCAGGGAGTACTGCACTCTCATTGGTATCTGGAAGCATATTTACTAGAACATCTAATAAACATGCAAATGTCAGGGGGTTTGATTTGACTAAATGACAAAAGGTCTGGTTCACACTGCAGCTTATTCTGTTCTGGCCAACAACAAAAAAAACAAACAAACATGTAAAGCAACCAAAGATAGATTGTTTTGTTTTACTTGCCATGGGGGCAGGGTTATCTGAAATAACCAGCACTGCGACATCACACTTGTACATGTTTATGACACTCCTGTGACATTAGCAGTTGTATGTCTCTGTGTAGAAATATAAAGAATTTACAAAATAAATAAATAAATAAAAAGAAGGCAATCGAGGTAAGAAATTACAATTCTACATTTGACAGTAATTTATTATCATGTTAATGCTGTAAAGAAATATTGTTGGAATTAGCTATGAAATAACATTTTACTTTACCGGATTTAACTTAATATCCCAGTGTCACTTGATACAACCTCACATTTCAATTACACTTAAAATTTTATGAACGATCGCTTAACACTTAAACTGTAACATTTTTTAAATAAACTATAAGTTGAGTTTATAGAGTTGTTAACCTTATGTATGTTTTGTGTATTTGCATTTGTTTCCAATTTTTGCAATGTTTCCAATTTTTTTTTATTTTTTACAAATGTACAATGTTTACCATTGTGAATTAAAATGTTTAAATGAAATAGGAGTGGTGGTTGGTGCTGGAGAATGGCTTAACAATTATTTTAAACATTTTAAACAATTAAATTTGATTTCCATACATTCATGCCCAATATCTAAAATTGTTCTCTTTTTTTTCTCTTTGTTACACACATTTGAAACGAACTATGTTGCAACACGAATTGGTCTCCCCTAAACAGCAATGTAAATAATATTAATAATAGTAATAATAATGATGATGATGATGATGATGATGATGATGATGATGAAAATTGAATGGCATAACTTGTATAAATTGTTTTTTTTATGTTAGTATTTTGTGTTAAACTGTAGTGTCAATATATCATAAAGGTGATGTTTTTTTGCGCATGATGGAATCGATAAGATGCTACATGCAGAAACATCTTCAGAAAGTGTAAAATTGTAATTTGGTGCGTTCAGATAGGTCAAACTCTGGGACTCATGCATGCGCATCTGTCTCAGGCATCTGTGCATTTTTTTAAGATTTGATGTCACTAACCTAGGCTGCGTTTCCCAAAAGCATCGTAAGCTTAAGTTGATCATAGAACAATTGCCACCAATGGTCTCTACGATCAACTTAGGTTTATGATGCGTTTGGAAAACGCAGCCCTGGCAGACACATTTATCCCAAGTGACTTACAAATGAGAAACACCATCAGCAATTTGTCAAAAGAACCAACAACATTCAAGTACAGCAACTCAAAAAAAACTTCAAAAAGTACAGCATGTCACTAACAACATCAGTCATGGGTTCGATTAGAGAATACATGAACTGATCAATTGTACAGTATAAAGTCACATAAAAGTATCTGCCTTTAATCCTGTATGTGTTCCAGCAGATTAGATTATAGAAATAATTGGTACTGTTCTACACTGTCTTTAATAAACTGTATGGACCAGTTTTAGGCTATGCTTGTTTTTTTTTAAATAGTACCTTTAATAGTGTATTAATGTAACTTAATTACTTAATGTAGTTAGTACAATAATTAAAAATTGATTCATAAAATGCAGAAAATGTTAAAAGAAAAAGTAATGAATACAAATCAAATGTTTTGGTAAGTTGTAATGTTTAATTAACCATATTTGGGATGCATATCTTGACATGAAGCATGTAAAGTCACAAAAATATTGCAATACGATTTGAATTCCCTGCTTACAGAACTGTGACAGTGATCCAGAGAGTATCTGTGTGAGCAGTCATGGATGGGAGTCTGTTTGTGCTGCTGCTGCTGTCAGGTTGGTGTGGTCATTTGTAATCTGTGTTTATGATGATGTGTACACATATAGATGGTTTAACATATTGATTTTATCAGGGCTCTTCTGGAGCGGTTCTGCTCTTTACAGAGAGTACCACTATATAAATGTGAGAATGTCTTGGCCAGAGGCTCAGAGTTACTGCAGAGAGAAGTACACTGACCTGGCTACTGTAGACACCATGGATGATGTGAACAGGCTGGTGAATATAGTGGATGCTGGATACAATGGATCAGTGTGGATTGGACTGAAGAGAGGGACACAGAAACGCTGGGCTTGGTCTAATGGAGAAAACGTATCCTCTCAGTACTATAAATGGGATGTAATACAACCAAATGGGGATGGAGATTGTGTATGTACTTATTCCGGGTTGTGGAATGATGACCCATGTAAGACTGCCAGATATTTTACGTGCTACAAGGGTGAGTTCTCCGTTATTTTAAATGTATTATTGAGCATTTTAGTGTAGAAAGAAGAGCTATGAACTGATTTTCCTTTTGCATCTCTCAATAGAAAATAATGGATACATCTTGGTAAAGATTCCTAAGAGCTGGAGTGATGCTCAGAGCTACTGCAGACAGTATTACACAGATCTGGCCACCGTCCACAACTCTGAGGAAAATAATCAGATTACTAAGATTCTTTTATCTGGACATTACATCTGGTTTGGTCTGTTCCTGGACTCTTGGGAATGGTCTGACAAATGGAGCCTCTTCTTTAGAAATTGGGCAGCAGGTCCACCATCTCAGAGTTCAGGAGCTGGTGACTGTGTCAGCATGTCAAGAACCAATTCTGGGAAATGGGCTCAATACAGCTGTGATCTAAAGCATCCTTTTATCTGCTATCATGGTGAGTTTCCCCAGTTAACAAAATCAAAATAATCAAACAAGCGATTTAAAATGACAGAAATTTCAACTCTGATATGTTTTCATTTACTGATGTATCTTTTATGTTCGTTAAAAGACTTTAAATCTGTATTTCTCTAGATGAAAGGAGAAAGCAGATTGTCAGACTGAAATTGTCCTGTAATGGAGAATGCGCACTGAATGATCCTTCAATACAGACTGCCATTCTGAATGAGGTTTGTCTCTGCCTTGAACATTGTTCAGTTTCATGGTCAATTTCTGGTGCAACAAAACAATTTGCCAAGTATGTATTGGTTAAACGACTAAGGATGAATATATTAAAATACATTACCTTATTCAATCCACCAGCACCGCTCATCATCATCATTTTATTGCTGTTTTATTGTGTTATTAAGGGCTGTTGATTATATGAAGCCTATAAGTGTGAAATGATTTTTCATGTTTTATTTGTATTCTTTCTTGCTGGTCTTTCAGATCCATGAAAAGCTGAGGAGCATGGGACTGGAACGTGACAGCAAAATAAGCTGGAGAAAAGGGGGAAGGTGAAGAGATGTTTCATCAGGAGATCAAACATATTATGGTGAATTCAAATAATAGCCATTAGTGTGCTTTTCTTAAACACAGATTTTTAAAAAAAAAAATGAAGTAAAATGTAAATTTATTGTTTTGACTTTTACTTTAGTTAATTTAATGAATTTCTTTGAATTTGTTTATTAAATAACCACTTAACTCTTTAGTTTTTAATTGTAATAATTTCTAGCAAAATAACAATTATTTGAGTTTAAAAAGTTCTAGGATATATGCAGAGAGGAATATTGGGAATGTATAATTTTGTGAGGATAGCCTTTGTGAATACAGCTTTTGAGATATACTGTATGTGTTTGACCTTATTTCATATGTAAAATCATGATATTATTGATGTAATAAATTCAACTGGATTCATATTGTGCATATTATACCTTTTTTTCATATGATACCTTTCAAAATATGAAATAAAAAAACAGTACGCTTTAATTTAAATTATGATACATTTAATAGGCCTATAGTAACTTAAAGGGGGGAAAGTTCACCCAAACATTAAATAGTTTTCTTCAATTAATCGTTTTGTAACATGTTCAAAATGTTGATGTGTTGCAGATAAGGATGTGTTAATGTTAACTTTGTATTTTATTAATTTGACATTGGGGAATTAAAATTTTAATATGGGGAGGCTCCACCCCGTGTGTTGTGGTGAGGGGGGGCTGGGAGAAGGGGAGCAGAAGAGTACCTCGCTGATTCGAGTGCAGTTTTCTGAATAATTGTTTAATGTTTTTTTTGTGCTTATTTAAAATAAGACAAATCTAATGTTATTTTAATCTTATATCTGTTATTTAACAGTTGAGATAGTTCTTTAATGCTGATCTAGCAGCAGAAGACACAAGCCGGGCTTGAATCCTAGTTGTGCAGGTGGGATGCGTTGTAACACTGCGTTACAATGAGCCCCTATTAGAACTACAATATTATATTCTATATTATTTTGAGTGGATTATTTTGTGAAACCATGAGAAAAGGGTGAATAAAGACTGAGAGTCGATGTTTAGAAACGGTGCCGCGGTGGGCAAGTGATGTTAACAGTGTTTTGCCTAATCTGTATTAAAGAGAAAAGAATCACTTAATCTGTGCATAAAATAGCCTTGACAGCAACTCTGCTGTCTCAAGAGCTTTGTTCTCTCCCCAAACTTGTGTGGTAGTTTTTTACGGTCAATGGGTAACGTTAGTTGAGGTGCGCGGTGGATCAAACCACTGTGGGGCAAGGGGGGAGGGGGGACTCAAAATGTTTCTAAACTTAAAACGCATTTTTTGTCCTGTTTGCGTTTGTATTGTTTTACTACGTATACATTTATTTTAAGTATATATTGTTATATTATTTACAATACTCAGCATGTTTTTTAGGGGGGGACAGCCCTCAGATTGGGGGGGTCCTGTCCCCCCCGTCCCCCCCACGATTTACGCCCCTGGTTACAATGTGCCCCTCACGTGTTACAATGTACCCCACCGATTGGGCATGTTGTCACATTTCACTTCCATTCTTTCGGGGTAAATCAAGAAAAAAGGATACTGTATTAATGAAACAAAACCACATAAATTTACTAGACGTGTGAAATTAATGTGGGGAAAAATAAATACTCTGAACCACAAGTGGATTTACACAAACTGAGACTATAAAAAAGCATTAGGTTGTGCCCCGCTCTCCCCTACGTTGTGGGCTGTGGCCGACAACAGCCTTTAATAAACACCCTTTACCATCGAAACGCCTCGTCTTCGTCTTGAGAATGCTACAGTCTTTAAAATGTGATCGATTCGGTATCTATTCTCAAAAGCCATGAAACATAATATCAGATTAACGTGAATCTTATAGTCTTCTCCACTAGATTTCATCCTTGAAATGTATAGAAAGTTGAAGGAAAAGTGCAGGAGGCTATTAATGAAGCTGAAAAATGGGCTAACATCTGGGGATTCAGATTCTCTATGAATAAAACTAATTTAGTATGTTTCTCAAAAAAGAAAAAAATATATCTAAAGTTGTAAAAACAGGTTTTAGATAGCTACATATTCAAAATATTGATAAATATAAATTAATATGCACAGGTGCTAATGCCTGCCTTGTATGTTGTCTGCCTGTGGACAACTTTACCCGCCCACAAATATCATTTTACTGACTGCTTCTCAAATCTCGGAGTTCAACGCAGGATTCGCGAAACCTCGCTCTTGAATGATGGGTCAGTATAATTTGGACCAGTTTATTTGGACCAGCTTGTTCCTCAGAATCACAACCTGTAAGTATGAATAACTATTGATGTATTTTCTACCGGGTGTTCAAAATACGTAGTTTTGTGTTTTATAGGCCTTTTGTGTAAGTTTCTGGCTAACTGGTTAACTCACGTTATTACTGTCCTACTGAAATACTTCTGCTAAGCAGCAGTGGGCCACTAAAGCCGCATTTCCACCGCAGGAACTTTCCCCCGGGGGGGGGGGGGGGGGGGGGGGCTCGGTGTGTTTCGACCACAGGAACCAGGGTCTAAATGAAAATCCGGGTAAATATTTCCCCCTCCAAACGGCCCTGCTTGCGAGGTGGTACTTTTTAAAAGTTCGGGAACTTTCGGGGGTGGGACTTGGGCGCTGAACATGCTGATTCGTTGAGCTCTCGCAGCATTTTTTTTTTCCACCGCCATTTTTACAAGTCTTTTGCGAGGTGGGTTCTGCGTTCAGTAAATATTTTCTTTGCAACAATGGAGTTCAACAAAAAATTCGACCGATGGACCGACGACGAGGTTCAGGCTTTATTGAGCATATATGCGGAGGAGGACATCCAGCGGGAACTGGAAACGGCGACCCGCAATGAAAAGGTATAACGTTACCTGAAGATATCGACTCGGTTCCAGTCACACTGGAAAACAGTACAGAGAGAAGTTAAAGAAATTCAGACAAGATTACAAGAAATTAAAGGATCATAACAACCGGAGCGGTTCCGACCGGCGTATCAACAAGTGGTATGACCGCCTGGACGCGTTGTTGGGACACAGACCGTCCTTTTCTGGTGCAGTGGTAACAAAAGACTCGGCTAGTGCGTTGTTGGAAACCATCCAGGAATCCGAGTGGGTTGAAGGTAAATATCTCATCTTGGTATCATCTATTAAACTCATTGCAGTGTTTAAACACGTTGCAGTAACTTTTTTCAACATGCTTTTCCAGACGTAACGGGTGGCCCTGATGAATTGCAGGCAACGGAGACCAGCGTGTTTTCCCCCGCGGTCACCAGTACGTTAGCCCTCGTACCGTGTCTCCTGCCGAACCGCACACACGCCAAGGTATAAAGCTGACAAAAATGTGTATATATTTAAAAACTGATGTGTAATCCTTAATGTTTTTGAGTAGTTTTGTTGTTTTTAATTGTAAACTTAAATTGCCCATGATAAAAATTGCACTCTGGGCATTGTTCAAGCTGGGCAAACAATTGTTCATTATTTGTAGTGAAAACACTTAAAATAATTAATTGATGGTTTCTATTGTTTCATGGTTGCCTTGTGTATTAATTTCCATGTGTTTCTGTGCAATTTTTCTACTTAGAGAAAAGGAAAGGGGACTGTGACTTTTCTTGATGCACTGAGGGACATGGAGGATGCTAACCGGGCCGTCCTGCAGCATGGACAAGAACAGTGTGACCATTATATTCAGCTGTTACTTGAGAGCCAGGCCGAGGAGAGATGAGGAGGCAAGAGTTGGCATTCCACCAGTCAGAAGCGGAAGAAAGCAGACGGCAGCAGAGGGACTTTCAGACCGGGTTTCTGTCTGTTCTTGGACAGTTTATCCAGTCGTTCAAGAAGTAGCCAAAATGACCAGCTGCTTGAATGAAGCATTTGCACTACCACATTTGTACTTTATATATTGTACATGTTGGCACAGCTCTTGGACAGGTTACTGAAAAATACACTTTTTTTTTATATTGTTGTTTTCACATTTTATATTTTCATTTTATTGTTCTAGTAATTTATTTGTCTTTGCACACTTTTATTTTAATTTTGTAAGAACTAATCTGTCTAAAATAAAGTCAAATGTGTAAAATGTCACTGTGTTTTTAATTTCCACATTCTAACGATATAACCACATTCTAATTGTATTCATATAGTGTAGGAAGCAAATAAAAGGGCTGCTGCTCGCAAGTCTTTTTGAATATGCACATAAACATATCTAGAAAACCCAAATATTATATTTTTAAATGTATAACTATGTGAATGTAGTATAATAACTTACAAACCACAACTTAAGTGAAGCCATAAGTGTGGTCCTGCTTCATTTCAAATTTGAGGAAGAAGTCTCTAAAATTATGCATTTAATGAAGCATATTGTAATACTAGTCATGTGATTTTTGTTTGTTTGTTTGTTTTGTGAATGCTAAGAGATGTTATTGTGATAAAAAATAAAATACTTGCAGTCTAGTACCTAATCTTTCAACCGCTTAATTCAGTCTATTGTTTTCATTCAATTAACTTTTCACACATCTGTCATGAATGACTGAAACCTCATTATCCTTTTATAGAAAATATTTTGTTTTGGAATTGAGCTATTACAACACATTCAGATTTTGGATTGCCCATCATCCCATTTTGCATTAAAATGGTCAAACCAGGTGAAAGTGCACGTTTAAATAAGCAGTGTTGGTAATGTGTATACATAATCAGCAAAAGCAGTGCTGCTTGCATCTCCTCCACTTGTTATTGATGCAGACAGTATCGCGCAAAAGTGATTACTGTCCGTCGGTGACTGGGAGGAGCAGTCGCGCACATTCCCACGTCATCGGATTAATTTGCCTAATCTTCCCGGTACTTTAGACCGCGGTGGAAACGCAGATAGTAGCAGGTCAGGGGGAGAAAAAGTTCCTGGGAAAAAAGTTCCTGGTACAAATAGTTCCGGGTAATTTTGGTGGAAACGCGGCTTAACTGTCTATTAAAGAGCCCCTATTATGTGTTTTTGAAAATTACCTTTCATGTAGTGTGTAACTCTAAGTGAATGAAAACATCCTGCAAAGTTTTAAATCTAAAAAGTGCAGTGTAAAGTTATTGTCTCTCAAAAGTAAGAGTTGACTCGGAGTCAATCGTGATGTCACAACGAAACATTAGCATATTGCCCATCCACTTATTGCTTGCGCAGACACCAGGGAAAACTTGAACACTGCAGGGGATACTGAATAGCATCATATGGAGAAGACGCTGTGCTCTACAATGTGTTTATTGTGTTTCATATTGTGTAGGTATCTGGTTAACTGGCTAACTTAAGTTATTACTGTCTTACTGAAATACTACTGTAAATCAGCTGTGGGCTGCAGTATTACTTAAAACTGTGTATTAATACAGGTTGTCTGTCTTTCTTACTACTTTGAGTAAAGATAAAGGATGATTTGTTTTGCAAACGTTAATGTTTACATCAGCTGGGCTAACGTATGCACTGTTATTGATACAGTTCCCACATTTGCACCGCTATACATTCGAGAGACACACACACACGCTAATAATACTGATGCTGAGGAATTATTGTGGAAAGACCTCATAATGTATCTCAAACTGAGTAGCATCGCTGAGAAACGTCTTGCTCAAGGATAGGGTTGAGTAACTAGTTCTTCTGATGTTTTGTCATCAACACACAGACACACACACACACACACACACACACACACACACACACACACACACACACACACACACACACACACACACACACACGCTAATGCTGATGGTGAGGAATTACCGTTTAAACACCTCATAATGCATCTCAAACTGAGTAGCATCGCTGAGAAACGTCCTGCTCAAGGTTAGGGTTGAGTAACTAGTTCTTCTGATGTTTCATCATCGATTCGGACTCGCGCTAGGCTTTTGTGTAAAATCTGTGTCATCATTACTGTCTTTGCAGTGTGTACAGTCGCTGAGCTTTAGGAACAGGAAGCATCCTGCAGGAGCTGACAATCAGTTATGGTAATGAGCGTTTGTTTCAAAGATACGCACTGTACACGGTAGACCGATCACAACAGACTTAGCCATCTGACCAATCAGAGCAGCTCATGGAAAGGAGGGATTTAGAGAGACTGATTCATCCATTGAGTCATTTGAGAATCATTGAAAATGGTGGTGATGTTTAATGTATATTATGAGAAAATGAAAAAAATGTTTGACCTTTGATGCAAGTAAACCTGTTGTTGGAGACCTCTAAAACTAAATTAGTCCTTTAAAATAGCATAATAGGGGCACTTTAATGCGGATTCTCTGTCCTTCTTACTACTTTTGAGTAAAGATAAAGTTTGTTTTGCACTTAAATGTTACATCGGTCATTCATGTTAGTGCTCGGCAATAACAGTTCCGCATGTGCACCACAATAAATTTGAAATATATCAGTTTGTTGATGGACATCCTCTTGTTAATGCTGATGGTGAGGAATTACAGTTACAACATCTCATAATGTACATCAAACAGAGTAATGTATCACTGAGAAACATCCTGCTGAAGTCATCCTTGTGACACAATACAATATTTATTTGTAAAACACATTTAAAAACAACCAAGGCAAAGTGCTGTACATAAAATAATCAAACTAAAAGATAGAGAAAAAAGTACCAAACTTAATGAACACAAAATAATAAAACAATAACGAACCTCAGATCAAGCAGTATTGAAAGCCTGAGAGAATAAATAAGTCTTTGGAGCAGATTTAAAGGTGGAAATGGAGGGAGCTGATCTGATGAGAAGAGGTAGACTGTTCCAAAGTTTTGGACCCGCCGTCGCAAAAGCGTGATCGCCGAGTTTAAGCCTAGATCTAGGCACGATGAGTAGACAGTGCTCACTGGATCTCAAAGTTCTAGATGGAGTGTATGGACAGAGCAGATTATTCAGGTACTGAGGGGCCAGATTGTTGAGGGATTTGTAAACATATAAAAGAATTGTAAAATCGTTTCTAAATCCCAAGAATCGATTAGTCATCCTGTTTTCAGTTGATGAATTAACGGAGCATTGTAGCAATGCAATTAACCACAAAGATAAAAATAAAACAAATAAAAATAAACAAAACCCACATGTTACCTAGGTTATGAAACAGAAGTGGCGTGCAGACAAACGTGCTCCCACTGCAGTCAAACTCATGGCAAATCACACTGCAGACCTAGAAGGAAAGAATAATAAAGTCACCAAACCACCACACCACTGCTATCCACCAGTGAAGGCAACCCCGCAGCCACCGTCAGGTCAAAAATAGATCTACAACAACAAAAACAAAACAAACAATAATATTAACAGTTGGTAATGCAAATGGAACAAATAAGTCAACACTGTTAACTGACTATTCTACCTTAGTCCTTTTTTTGTCTTTGGTGTGGCCTCAGTTCTCACTTGGTCAACTCTGGTCCGACATCCAACCAAAAAAAACACAATCTCAACAATAATTCAACCTAAAATAAACGGCAATCATGCATCCCTGTAAGGGAAAACACAATCCATTACTGAAAATAAATATTTACAATAAAAAAGAAAAGTCTCGTACCCAAAATATTTTAAAATAAATAAAACATTCAGGATAAACATTAAAAAATGTAATACTCCCTTTTTAAACCCTTTATGTTTTAAAAATAAAAATAAAATAATACCTCTATCATCCGTTATTTTGGTTTATGACACTCAGGCAACCATCCAGCCATAATGCTAAAAAACATCAATAAAACACGTGTTAAATACACATGGCCACGCGTTCATCAGATAATAAAACTACTACCTCCTAAACGATGCATCATGTGTTCAACACTATGTTCTACCAATATTTGACATGTGATTGCACAAGCTATCCTTATATTTGCTGGTCTATTGCCACCATGCAACACGTAAACCTGCCACGACTTTCATTTCAATGAACAGGAAGACGTACAACAAACAGAGGGGCAACCCATTCTTTATCACATCACTACATGTAGGTTAAAATAACTTCACAAAACTTACTAATCTAGCGTCACAATGCCATACCTTAGATCTGCCGCGACTCCCATTCACAAATCTTCTGCGGAAAACAAAGGGCGGAAGTGGACGAATAAATCTCATCACTTCCTTTTATGGAACTGAGGCTGATGGGATTTGTAGTTCCTGAAACAAGCCCCGTTACAATCTACCCCCTAGACTTTAAATCGACGTCCCGTCGATCACATCACATTACAACCATGGGTGGAACATTTTGTGGGGCCTGTTGTTGGACAGCCTTATTATCGGGAGAGCAAACTGACCACTTCACTAGTGGACTTCACTAGTAAATGCTGGCCGAGGGAGACGATATGGATTTGCATGGCACCCAGCTGTTGACCTCTTAGTGTGCCTTACAATAGCTTCTTGTTGTGAAGGTGGATGTTCTTTAGCACAATCCTCTACTATATAGTTGGGTAGATGTTATCTTCTCGAGGTCTAATAACTTTGTCATGAGCAGATGTACACTCAGACAGTAGGGACACAACAACCATGTCCCCATCTCTGTCTTCAGAGGTTTCTTGATGGTCAACTAGAACTGGAAGTCAAGGATCATCCAAGAATATGTCTGAGATTACCTCCTCCATCCACAGGGGTAATGGAATACACTACTCCATTTCCATCTGGACACCGGGCCACCTTATAAGGAGTAAGATCCCAGGCATCTTGGATCTTATTCCTGCCTTTTATGTTATGAGCTCTCTGATACACCACCTGGCCTTCTTGTAACCCTTCATGGCACACCTTAAGATCATTTAGTCAGGCACAATGTTCTGTGGCACCCTTAAGGCAGGCTCGAGCCTTATTAAACATCCGTTCCAGATTGTCCCTATGGTCCACTACCCAGTCCACTTCACTCTGGGTATGATTGTCCAATCCCAACATGAAGTCGAGGGGTAAATGTGGATCCTATCCAAACATGAGGACAAAAGGACTAACCCTAGACTGGTGCTCAGTGGTGTTATACGCATACACTACCTGGGCAAGGTCTGGCCAATGGCATTTTTCCTCTGGAGGCAGAGTACGCAACAAGTCATGCATTGTTCTGTTAAAATGCTCACATTGGCCATTTCCTTGTGGTCGATAAGGTGTAGTACGAGTTTTTTAAATGCCATACAGTCTACATAACTCTTGAATGAGTCTGCTTTCAAAGCACCGCCCCTAATCTGAGTGAATTTGTCGTGGTACACCAAATAAGTAGAACCAACGTTCTACTAGAACACGTGCCACTGTCGATGCCGCTTGATCCTTTGTTGGGATAGCCTGTGTGAACTTTGAGAATACATCAGTCATAACCAATACATTTTCAAGTCCATTTGATGCAGGTTCCAGCAAAGTAAAATCAATGGTCAATATATCTAATGGCCTCTCTGCAGTCAAGTGCCCCATAAAACTACGTACTTTTGGTCGACAGTTCAGCTACAGGGGCAGCAGTTTTTCTAGACAAAGCATCAGCATTAACATTGCCAGGCTTATACGTAATCTCCAAATCAAAGTCCGCAAGCTGATTAGTCCATCGTTGTTCCAATGCCCTCAATTTTGCAGTCTGCAAATGACTAAGTGGATTGTTATCTGTGTACACCAGGACCTTCTGACCAAGCAAATATGCTCTAAACTTATCCGCAACAGCCCACTTTAGAGCCAAAAACTCCAACTTCATTGAGCTGTAATTCTGCATATTGTGTTCGGATGGTCGCAGATCTTGACTGGCAAAAGCAACTGGTCGATATTTACTTCCATGTTCTTGAGATAGAACAGCCCCCAAACCTTGGTGGCTTGCATCAATATCCAAGATAAAGGGCTTACTGAAATCTGCATAAGCGAGGACAGGAGCATTGGTCAAAGCAGTTTTAAGGGTTTGAAATGCATTTTCACATGAATCAGTCCATCTAGTCTCCAGATCAATATTTGGTCTTCTGCTTTTTTGTCCCCTGATCACTTCTGCCACTAAAGTATTCAAGGGTCCAGCAATACAAGAAAAGTTTTTAACAAACCACCGATAGTAACTAGTTTTATCTTCAAATTCTGTTGTCTCAGCCAATCTAACACCAGTTCCAGTCGATGAAGATGTTGCTTGATGGTGGCTGAGAAAACAATAACATCGTCCAAATAGAGCAATAAGGACTGAAAACTCTGATCCCCAAAAATTCGCTCCATTAACCTTTGAAAGGTACTTGGGGCATTGCACAGCCCAAAGGGCATCTTATTGAATTCAAAGAGCCCAAATGGAGTGCAAAAGGTAGTCTTAAAACGATCTGCTTCAGCAACCGGTACCTGGTTATATCTACTAGCCAGGTCTAATGTTGAAAACCACTTTGCTCCCATCAAGGTATCAAGTGACTCCTCTATGCTTGGTAAGGGAAAGGCATCCTTGCGAGTTCTAGAAATGAGTTGGCGGTAATTAACACACATCCTCAGGGAGCCATCCTTCTTCACCAATACAATAGGCGAAGCATATACGGACTGCAACTCTCCCTAATGACTTGACTGTCCAACAACTGTCTAATGTTGTTGCACCAGTTGCACCAGCACCAGTTGCACCAGCACCAGTCACAACTGCAAAGCCCTGCAAAGAGTGGTACGCTTATCCGAGCGCATCTCAGGCTCAGCTCTCCCGTCTCTGCAGGACATCTACACCAAACGCTGCAGAGGTAGAGCTACTAAAATCATCAGAGACATTAATCACCCTGCAAACTCTCACTTCACCCTGCTGCCATCTGGTAAGCGCTTCCGTAGCCTGATGGCAAAGACTGAAAGACTCAGGAGGAGTTTCTTCCCCCAGGCCATCAGACTCCTGAACTCAGTCACATGACTTCACTTCACCCCGCACACGCATAAACATACAGTTTTTTAACATTAACATCCACATACTGCCATTGCACTGCACTTTACTTTCCTATTGTTACTGCGTAACAACCTGTAATAAACCTTGCACATTATACTTCTTTATATATACATATATATATATTTTATGTTAACCACTTATTTTTAAGTCTACAGTTTCTCACTTATCATATCCACATATTTTTTATATTTTTATATTTTAATTTTTATATTTTAATTTGTATCTTATTTCCTATTTTTATCTTTTACTTGATTTATTTATAATTCTACTTATGTTAATACTTTTTATTCTAATTTTATTCTATTTCTATTTTAATTTCTTGTAACTGTTATTTGCACTGTCCATGGAGCGGACCTGTTTACATTTCACTGCCAGTTGTATATTGTGTATATAACTGTGTATGTGACAAATAAAACTCTTGAATCTTGAATCTTAATATGTGCCTTTACTTCTTCAAACTGACTGGGAGGAATTCTACGGTGTCGCTGGCGTACGGGTGTATTGTCTACTAACGGGATTTCATGATCAATTAAGTTTGTACACCCCAGGTCACTATCATGCTTGGCAAATACATCAGAATATTTTGTTAAAAGTCTCCTAACGGCATCCTTCTCAGTCTCTGAAATTCCCTGCAATTCTAACCCTTGAACATCAATGTTCAAGGCGGTTGTAATAGTTTGACACTGAACAATCACGGTATTAAAGTCACATGATAAATCTTCCTCAAAAAAAATATATTGATCTGATTTTATCACTACCTCAGCACTAACCAGACTACCCAATCTAATTCTTGATGGTAAATATAGGGGTTCTGTGCTAACGTTAACCACTGGTATCTGAACTACTCCTTGGATACACTGCAACAAGCAGGGCCGGATTGGGACTCATTTTCAGCCCTGGAGTTTCATGCCTTAGACCGGCCCACTTTAGTTCACGACTGACTATATTAAAATAATGTAATTAAAACCTCAGAATATAAGTCTGCAATAGGCGCACTGTTCTCTACAGCCTTGTAATTCTTTGTATTTTTGAAAAATATCATAATTTCCAATTCAGTGTAAAAACAGTAGCCTAAGTTTTGCTTCACAGTGAAGATTTATTAGAACAGTAAATAACAGGACAGTATCAGAATCAATTTTCTTTAAGAATTAGTATTCATAAATATCCAAACATTGAAATGAAGAAAAAATAAATATAACAAAAATAAATATATAAAAAATAAAGATTAAAATAAAATGTATTGCACTTTCTAATGACAGTAGCATCTCTTTTTCAAGGAAACAGCTGCTTTACAACTTCAAATAGTTTTCACAAATATGAGAACATTAGTTAAAGAATCAAACAAGTATTGCACTGTCATCTAAAAAAATAATTGTTTTATTTAGCTTGTTTTAAGCTAAATAATAATAATTTTTAGGGTGCTTTTTTTCAGAAAACAAGACTAATTGTCTAGTAAATGTATCTTGAATTAAGAATAATTTATATATTTGAACTGGAAACAAGATACTAATTAAGAAAATCATTTTTTTCAGTGATAATGTTTGCTTATTCACACACTATGGTACAATAGCAGCTTACCTGTCTTTCACAGTGGGAGCATAAGTCTCTTCACAACTGGGTCCTGGCTCTCTTTCTGACACTAAATGAAATTTGTTACATTTATTTCTCACCACAAATATCCCCTTTTTACAAAGCTTTCAAATCAAGTCAAGTCAGTTTCATTAATGTATTGCTGAATCATCAGGTATCATTAATTATCTCAGGGCATTTTTCATTGAGCAGGGCTCTTCGTTACTATTACTAGTTCTTCTGAATGACAATCTTGTGTTTTGGGCTCATGACTGGTGCTTGGTAACGTTACTGGGCCTTGCTCTTCACTGTTAGCAGCAAACCAGACTAATGCTGCCTTCACGTGCTATCGGAATTATCGTAAATACGAGTTTCCTAGGTAAAAATTGCACATGAACGCTGATGTCGTGTTTACCACTGGAAGTTCGGAAATAATTTTGATACCCCAATTCCCGAGATGGCTGTGTCATAAGCTTTAAACATGGTGGCGGGGAGAACTACTGCAGTGGCAGGTGTGGTTTTATTTTTTTTCACCCCAAAACAGCTAGGTCGTCTTGTCTTACATTAATGTAGTATTTACATGTAAGAGTAATCATATGAAGCGTATTGTATGTTTGGTACACAGCGAAAATAGCCTGCATTTGACTGAAATTACAGAATCAGCAGAAAGCGGACTATCTGGAATGTTTATATGGTTGTCGGTGCATGGGAGACTACATATGAGGATGGTTTTAATAAGATTTTCCCAATAAATAGGCAAGAATAACCTGGTGTCCACCATGATTTCTGTTCACTCCGACAACAAAGCACTTGAATGCAACAAGCTCGTAATCACGACTTCTAAAGTGGGAATTAGGAAATTTCCGATAGCACGTGAAGGCAGCATAAGAGCTACAAGAAAAAGTTTAATACATGGACGTGGTTTGCAGACAACGTTGTGTTGCACGGTCGCTAGCATCTTGCACAGCTCCTAACTACCTTAAGGTTAGCTTACTTACCGGCCTCGTCGTCTTCATTTGTTTTTTTGGAGGAAAAATGTGCTCAGCTTAAAACATTTGGCACCGTCAGTTTCCAAAGCTTTCTTCTTTTTTATTCTGGCCTTTTTCAGTGCCGCCTTTGCGCTTCCTAATATCCATTTTTATCGGACTTTTTTTATTTTGAGCAACTTGCAAGGTGCGGTGTCGTTGGCGGGGCAAGGGAGTCAAAAGATAATCACGTCATTATTAACCTGCAGGCTGCACTCTGCGAGAAAATATTAAATAAAAAAAGAGTGGGACTGCGGTAAAATAATAAATTAAAAGAGTAGGACTGCGGTAAAATAATAAATAAAAAAGTGGGGCTGCTGTGAGTGCAGGCAGCCTAGGGACAGCTTCCATATTTCAACCCAGTACCATGACAACAACGGCCCTCGCGGCCAAAAAAACAGACCGGCCCACCTGGAATTTTCCCGGTGCTCCCGATTAGCCAATCCGGGCCTGGCAACAAGGCAGGTGAGATTAACACCCCAGCAGGCAGCCCCCCCCCCCCCCCCCCCCCCATCATCGGGACCCAGAGGTTCTGAAAAGACAGAGGTACAACTTTTTATGCTCTTAGGCACAATGCAGGTACTAACCTCATGGTCCCGGCTGAAATCTGAACTGGATGGCGAGACTGCACTTTCACGTAACCAATAAACCCAGGAGAAGGGGCATCATCTGCCTGATGGCACTGTAACAGGGCATCCTTCCAACCTAATTCTGCATGCCTGACCTGTGGAGCTGAAAATAGTGCTGGGCCATGTTTTTTAAATAAATCATTATAACACTGTCCAATCACATTCATACCTAAAAGGCCAGGAGTCATTTTTTTCCTCTGTTGAAACATCGTATCAACAGGGTCTTTCACAACCAAAATACCTTGTCCTAGAAGAATTTGCCCCAACACAGTCACATCGGTTTCGAAGTATCCCACATATGGTATCTCAAGGCCATTAGCTGCTTTTAATTGAAGCCAACTACATTTAAGCGTGTCTGCTCCCATTTGTCAGAAATGCTTGTCAAAAAATGACTGTTATACTGCCCTACAAAACAAAAAGGCAGTAACTGCATTTTTGGTCAAAAATAAATTATCATTTTCATGACATTCAAGGCATCCTTTTTTATGTGACAAAACATCTTATCTCAAATGTGTGTCGTTTTGGAGAAAAATTATAGTCGTTTGTACAATAACTGCAAAAAGCCCTCGTGAACTGTATTCTTATTCCATTACTGTATTCTTGTTATGTTTTACCTAACAACAAATAATTGTGTTGCTGCGCAGTGAAGTTACTGTTTCCATGGTGAACACACACAGCTGATTTAGCGGTGTCCTCACGGGATGGTTTTAACATTTGCGATTTCACCCTTCTAACTTCACACAAATTTAGTTTGAGATGGCACAAAGCCGGGGAAAGAAGATGGTCGAACTGGCATTGAAAAGAAAATACCTGGAGAATGGCAAGTAACAGTGACAGATTAAACATTTAGAGGCTAGGCTATCACAATTTAAATACCTGTCAGCCGCCAGGGTGGGACTTCCTCTCAGAGGTCCATTCAGATAGCATTATGCTAATTGACAGGCGATTGTTTTAAATAGCTTTGCTTACCTGCCCCTGATCCTCCCTGGACCTAGCTGTAACTTTATCCTCTGTAACTTCACATCATCGCCGATGCCATGTCATCATTTTGTTGTTCATGTCACAAAGTAATAATCCAACCAGCGGTGGAAAAATATGCAATAACTAGAAAAGCACTCAGAGCACTAACCTCTGTCAAGATAGCCTAAAAGGTCACTGAGGCAATACAAATTCCAAATGCCCTGTGTTCCGGATCACCATCAAATTAGTTTGGGTTTGGTATATCCATGTTCAGGAAAACAAATGGTTCCAATTATTTCAAATACAGTGTATCTAATACACCCAGAGCCCAAGTTGTGGCAAAATAGTTTTTGGAGAATCTGTAGTTACTGCCTTTTTCCTTGGTATGGTGCCACGCTTTTGGTAAGTAATACAAAGCAAGAATACAGTAACTGCAAAATAGGGGTAACATATCAAATTAAATATGAGGATTGATATGTACAAAGAATAAGCTAATATAAAGTAACAAAACAGCCATATGTCCAATAATCTACCTACAACTACTTAGGCTGGATGACAGGATAACATTTTTCTCAGTTCTGCACTCTGCGTAGTTACTGCCTTTTTGCTTTGTAGGGCATTATAGTGGTCACCATTGACCCTGTATCCAATAAACAGGAAATCTCTACTCCCCCCATCTGCACAGTTACAATAGGACATTTGCCTACGAGACGTTGTAAAATAGTAGGGCAAACAGGTGTCTGTGAAACTTCACTATCCCTCTCTACAATTTGACTCAAAACAGTAGGGGTTACTACACTATCAGGCTCCCCCACAGAAGTCTCGTTCACAGTCACTTGAGGGGATCTAGAGTTTGCATCCATAGGCCAGGGTTGTCGACAATATCTAGCTATATGCCCAACTCGATTACAGCGAAGGCATCGTCGTGAACTATTTTGCCTAGATGATGCGACAGAGGGCTCATTCTTTTGAGACAAAGCTTTCAAGACGCTGAGTAAGTTCATTTATTTGTACTTGTTGCTGCCTCAACATATCTTTAACTTCTTTTAGCTCTGTAGATTCCTGAAATCTAACCTTAGATTCAGGCTCAACTACCCTGCCTTGAGTAACATCACACCATGGCTGAACATATGAAGCAACTACTTCTCTATTCCCCTCTTCCACCCACCTAAGAGCTTCACTTCGAACCTCCAGTAGAGTAGAAGATGGCTTATCCCGTACAAATCGTTTTAGTTCACGTTTTAGCATTACATCTCGAACGTGTTCCACAAACTGATCTCGAAGCACCCTGTCAGAACTTGGAACACTGCCTGGATTACCAACAATAATCAAGTCCATTAAGGACATTAAAGTATGGGAAAATTCAGTCAATGATTCACCTTCTTTCGGTTTTCGTTCATAAAACCTTTGTTGTAATTGTACAAATGTCTGTTTCCCCCCATAAAAGTCCCGTAAGATATCAAAAACAGATTCTGGAGTATCCCTAGTAGCTGGTGGATGGAGTTTTATCTCCATTCTAGCTTCACCCCCCAGATGGTCAAGCAGAAACACCACCTTTTCTTTATCACACCAACCCCTGCCCTCAATACACACCTTGGCCTCCTCAGTCCAGTCCTCGACACTTAATGTGGAGTCCATATTTCAATAAAAGCGTGGACACTTCCTCTCCCGAAGGACATAAAGTACCCTGCTAAAAGATACTGGAGATGAGGAATTGGCATTAGTCATAGAAGGGTGTGGTTGGTTACTGCTGGACGGGTGGGGGGGGGTGGTGCGCTCTCATCAGCTGCTCATTTTGTGCCTGCAGGTGACGTATCTGCTCTTGCAAGTCTAGTAGTTCTTGTTCCATATCTGTTAACATGCACGACTACCGTTTATTCAGTTACCAAAAAACCTAATAAGTAACCAATATAAAAAATAAAAAAAACAACAAAAACTTCACAACCACCTTCGCCATAAACGACCCTGCTGACTACCTCAATTGTAACATCATGACCAAAAGAAGGGGAAATGATCAGGCAGAAGGCAGTAGTGAAGCTTCAGTAAACAAACATTTTTATTCAAAAGAAAATATAATTATGAAAAAATATTAACAGGATGCAGCAGACCTTCAATGCAATTACCCACAAAGAAAAAGATAAAAATAAAACAAATAAAAATATTACCTCTACCATCCATTATTTTGGTTTATGACACTCAGGCAACCATCCAGCCATAATGCTAAAAAACAAACAAAATAACATCAATAAAACACGTGTTAAATACACATGGCCACGCGATCATCGGATAATAAAACTACTACCTCCTAAACGATGCATCATGTGTTCAACACTATGTTCCATCAATATTTGATATGTGACTGCACAAGCGATCCTTATATTTGCTGGTCTATTGCCACCATGCAAACCTGCTGCGACTTTCATTTCAAAGAACAGGAAGACGTACAACAAACAGAGGGGCAACCCATTCTTTATCACATCACTACATGTAGGTTAAAATAACTTCACAAAACGTACTAATCTAGCGTCACAATGCCATACCTTAGATCTGCTGCGACTCCCATTCACAAATATTTTGCGGAAAACAAAGGGTGGAAGTGGACGAACAAAACTCATCACTTCCTTTTATGGAACTGAGGCTGATGGGATTTGTAGTTCCTGAAACAAGCACCGTTACATATATATCCAAAATAATCGATATCTCATTGAATAGGAATCGAAATTGAATCGAATTGCAAGCTTGTGAATCGAAATCAAATTGTGAAATTTCTGTTAATACCCAGCCCTACTGTCTTTACAGTGTGCACAATCACTGAGGACTAAGGAAGCCTCCGGAGCTGAAGTTTAGTTATGGTAATGGGTTTTCAGCTTCCAATACCTGCTGCAAGTGGTAGACCAATCACAACTTGGCCATCTGGCCAATAAGAAGGCCAGAGTAAGGAGGGATTTAGAGAGACTGATTCATCTGATGAGTCGTTTGAGAATCATTGAAAAATGTGGTGATGTGCAATGTACATTATGAGAAAATGAAAGTGTTTTTTTTTTTTTTACCTTTGATGCTGTAGTAAAGTTCGTGTGAAGGTAAGGAAGAAGACAAAGGGGACGGCTTACTGGGACTCCTACTGGTTTTAATAACTTAATTCACTCAGGTTACAACACTGTGCACGTCGCACAAACAAAACGTCTCTCATAAATTCTCAGTCTCAATCGTCGGTTTTCTTCCCAGCAGTTCCGCTCTGCTTATCTGCCAGCCAAATCCCAGTCTGTCACTCCGTCTCAAGCTCTCGCTCTCTGTCTCCTCGTTTCCTCCCGGTCTATATACTCTCTCCATGCCAATTACTGCAACAAGAGACAGGTGTTCATAATTTGTGTTTGATCCACTTACGTGCCGCTCGTCCTCCGAATCTCTCTCACGTCACAGACTTCGCTAAACCACACCCCCCTCGCCACAGATGCATGTAAACCTGTTGTAGGAGACCTCTAAAACAAAATGAGTAACCTTTAAAATAGCACAAGATATCTTTAAGAAGAACTACTGAGATCTACAATAGATTATGGCAGCATTGTTTATTCTTCTGCATCAGTGTTGCAGAAAAAAAACTTTTAAAGCAAACAATCACAGGCTTTAAGAATTTGCTGTGGGGCTTCTAGAACATCACCAGTAGCGCTGTTACAGAAATGGGAGAAATGCCTTTGGTTTCGAGAGGGATGCTAATAATGAGGCTCAAAGAATGGGGAATTTTATGAAATTAGTCCAACAGTGGCAATATCATCTTTAACTCCATGGTTATTCCAAATGTCATTGATCGAGCTGCACTTGCTGGAAGAAATAAATGATCACCAGAGAAGGATTTTAAAAGATTTGTTTAGTGATTTAGATTGAGTATCATTATTTTACTCAAATATATACTAATGACTCAAAATATCCTCAATCTGGGATCCTGAAAATCTAATTTCTGACCTGCTCAACTGGTCCTTCAGTGACTGGAAGAGGTTCATTTCCTTCAAGTTGTTATTTGCTCTGATTATTTACCAAGCTTTATAAGCTTAAAAAAATGGAAAATCTGACTCAATACAGGATATTCTAGAAACCCTTCAGACCCTGTTCAGAATTCAACAACTTGGAATAAAAGTCTTCTTTTTGTGGATTCCTTGTCACATGGAGATTGTGGAAAATGAAATGGCGGAGTTGGCAAGAAAGACTTTAAAGTATTCAAGAAAAAATATTAATGTCGCTCTGGGCAAAGCTGAACTGAACGGGTTACTCAAAAAGATCATTAAGAATAAATGCCAAGAGTTGTGGACAAAGGAAGGAGAGGGAAGACACTCATATGAAATTAATAATGAAGTCGAAAATGTGAGAGAAGTAGGTGGCAAAAGAAAGGGATGACAGTATAATTTCACGACTCTGTATTGGACGCACATCTTTGAATCAATCACTTTTTAAAATTGCTAAGCATAATACAGGATTGTGCTGCAAATGTGGACTACCAGAAACAGTCTAACATGTTCTTCTAAAATGTGCTGGTTATAATAACGAAAGCTCTCAATTCATAGACAGACGTTATGAACTGCGAGAGGCGTTACACTTTCTTTTAAGTTGAATACGGAAGGCGGTCTGGAGGAAGCTAGCTATTTTATAAAGTTTTAAATATGTATACTTTTGTCAACTGTCCACGGAACTTTTGTTTTAATTAAAATAGTTTTTATCTATGAAGATTGTCCAGTTATATACATTTTTAAGAAAATAGAAGTTTTCAGCATATTTTAGACTACACACTTGAAAATAAAGGTTCTTTAGTGGCATTGATGGTTCCATGTAGATCCTTATCATGAAACATTTCCATTGCACAAAAGGTTCTGTAGAATTTTGATTATTAAAATGGTCTTCACACACACACAAAAAAAAGCTCTCTTTAGATCTGTTTTGCCTTTGGATTCCAGTCGTAACCCGAGACGTTGCCCTTCAAGGGAACTCGCACTGCGTCGTCGAGTGACAACACTCTGGGAACGTTAATACCCACTAGGTCACACCGACATCACACCGGGGTGGCCCACCCGGCCGCCTCGCAAAGATCTTGAAGCGAGACGCCAGAAAGGAGGGCCACCGAGGAGACCATGCTCCTGGTAGAATGGGCCCTCACGGCCATAGGTGAAGGCAAATTGCGCACCCTATAAGCCGCGGCTATAGCCTGGACAATCCAATTACTGATAGTCTGAGTCGATGCAGGCAGCCCTTTCTTGGGTGAGCCAAAACACACCAACAACTGGTCTGACCTTCTCCACTGGGAAGACTTCTCCAGATAAATTCTTAAGGCTCTGACAGGGCAGAGCAGGTGAAGTCTCCCCTCTTCCGCCGTCAGGTGGGGAGGAGGATGGAAAGCCTGAAGAACCAAAGACCGCGCCACCTGAGATGGCACCTTGGGTACATAGCCCGGTCTAGGGTGTAAGATGGCCTTAACTCCGCCAGGGGCAAACTCCAGGCAAGTCGGCGTGACAGCCAAGGCCTGGAGATCTCCCACTCTCCTGAGAGAGGTAATAGCGAGGAGAAAGGCCACCTTAAGGGTCAGGTTCTTTGGCTCAGCCGACTCCAGTGGCTCGAAGGGTGCCTCAGCCAACCCTTCAAGTACCACCGCCTGGTCCCAGGTTGGGTCTATGGAGCGAGCCGCAGGCCTCATCCTCCGAGCCCCACGGAGGAACTGTACAACCAGGTGGTGCTTCCCCAAAGGTCCATCACCTAGAGGTGCATGGAAAGCCCCAAGGGCAGCCACGTACACCTTCAGGGTGGACGGGGTAAGACCGGCGGAGAAGCGATCTTGGAGGAACTCCAGCACTGAAGCCACTGGGCAGTTAACTGGGTCCACCTCACGCTCTCTACACCAAGTGGAGAACACATTCCACTTACGGCTGTACAGTCTCCTGGTGGATGGAGCCCTGGAGCTGAGTAGGGTCTCGACCACATCTGCAGACAGGCCAGCCTCTAGGTACCGAGCTCCCTCAGGGGCCAGACTCAGAGGTTCCATAACTCCGGCCGGGGGTGATATATTGTGCCCCCTGCCTGCGAGAGCAGATCCCTCCTCAGAGGGGTGCTACTAAGAGAAGGCTGGTGCCCTCCCGGCGAACCCGCTCCACCTCTGGGTGGCGTCGCCACTCCCCGGACCTCAGCCCCTGCCTCGACAGGACGTCTGCTCCCTGGTTTTGGTCCCCGGGGACGTACATCGCTCTGAGAGACGACAGTTTCCCCTGGGACCACAGGAGGATCTGACTAGGGCGGACACTGCGATTAGCAATTGCCTGAAACTGATGTGTCCCACAGGCCACAAGGCGGTGAGAACAATATCAACTTCCGGAGGGCTCCATCTTAGATGAATATCCAGACAAGTCAAACACGCTTGGGTGACAGTTCCGATTAAAGGTCCTGTTCTTCGTGATCCCATTGTTCAAACTTTAGTTAGTGTGTAATGTTGCTGCTAGAGCATAAATAATACCTGTAAAATGATAAAGCTCAAAGTTCAATGCCAAGCGAGATATTTTATTTAACAGAAGTTCCCTTTCAAAGCCTACAGCGAACGGCTGGTTAGGACTACATCCTGGTATTTCCTGCTTTAATTACGTCAGTAGAGCAGTAGAACAGACTAACCTCCGCCCACAAGAAAACGCGAAAAAAGGGGGCGTGGTCTTGTTGCTGTCCCACGTGGAGAAGAAGAGGACGTCGCGTGGAGAAAAGGAAGTGCTGCGTTTCAGTGTGTTTGTCGCCATGTCGTCGAGACGCTGTTATTTTCATCCCGGAGTCAAATCACCTTTGTTTGGCTTTCCCAGGGACGCTGTAGAGATTATTAAGCGCGTATATTTCTCCCGTTAAGAGGCGTGACCTTTCCACGTGCGCTAAGCTGCTGTCGAATCACAACACAGGACCGTGCTACGTTCGCTAAGCTGCTGTCAAATCGCAACACGGGAACCGCTGACACAATCAGAACTCGTTACGTGTTTCTGAAGGAGGGACTTCATAGAATAAAGGAAGTCTTCAGTCTACACGCGAAACATGAACACATGTTATATTGCACACTGTAAACACAATCAAAGCTTCAAAAAAACACGAAGAACGGGACCTTTAAGTATCTAACTTATCAAAGTCAGATAACATGACACTCAATTCCTCAGAATTAAATGCCACCATAATCACCCAACCCGTGCAACCTGGTCTGAATGATAGGCTGAGTAAAAAATATATCTAACTCCTCAAAGTCATATAATATTTTAATTTAAATCCTCGGAATTAAATGCAGCCACAATACGGTGAAACATGGTCTTAATGATAGGCTGAATATCTAACTCCTCAAAGTCAGATCCTATTTTATTTAATTCCTCAGAATTAAATGCAGCCATAATCATCAGACGATACTGTTTCATTGTTTTTATATGGTCTCGTAAACCACACGTTGCCTCAGCAACGTGGCTCAAGCCGTTATCCCTCGAGAAGAAAGCCACAGTATCACACAATACGGTGAAACATTGTCTGAATGACAGGCTGAATATCTAACTCCTCGAAGTCAGATCATATTTCATTTAAATCCTCAGACTTAAGTGCAGCCATAATCATCAGACGATACTATTTTATCATATTTATACGGACTCTTAAACCACACGTTGCCTCAGCAACGTCGCTCAAGCCGTTATAATACAATTGGCTTTCATCCCTCGAGAAGAAAGCCAAACAGGCGCGAGGCTGAAACACCTGAAAGGCGCATGGCAGTACGTGTTGAGATATTTCTCAATGAAAACAGCCAGCACCCTCAGGAGCTGACTGCATGCCTCGCACCCAACAGTATCACATGCCTTCACACCGTGTCACGTTGTATCACTTTAATAGCAGACCCGAACCTACGCGCCGCCTCGGCGACGCGAGATTGAATCTTGCCTTATGAAAATGGCGAGCCTCGATACGGAGCCCGTCTAATTCCTCAGAATCAGACAGCTCACGCATCGGGTCCTCCACCCCGGGGGAAGAAGCCGCAGCGCGGGCTTCCACACGGGGAATGAGAACAATGGAACTGTCAAACAGGGAAGGAGAAGATGCCTCAGCACTCTCAGGTTCCCTTGACAGACCCATCTGCGAGTCCCATGATTGATCAACCGTGCTGCCTCTTTTTTTTTTTTTTTCAACCGGCACGGGACCAGCCACGGAGTTTGCGAGCCCTGAGAAATGCTTGTGAACAACGTTGGTAGACAAACAACACCAAATAAGACTGACAATACACAGAGCCCTCAGCTGAAGAGCAAAAGCTGTTGTGTGTATGCATCAGAGTCCCTTTGTATCTTGCGGGTATGCCGTCATCTACTATGTCATGACGCAGCACCAATCAGATTGGCTTGATTTCATTCATACTTCAGACGCGCAGCGCTGTGGGCATTCCCAGAGTGTTGTCACTCGACGACGCAGTGCGAGTTCCCTCGAAGGGGAACTCAAAATGGATCTTGTATTGCTGTAAAAACCTCCTTTTGGCACATTTATTTTTAAGAACGTATATGATTATAGTATCAGCATCGACCAGCAGTGTGATGCACACATGGTCCAGAAATGAAAATAAGCTATTTGAATATGAAAATTACTTGTCACAAAAATCTGCAAATGATATACGGTTATATCTGCATGTGAACAAAAGCATTTAATGCAACAATGTTCTTCAGGTAAACAGGTACAGGTAAACAAGGTAAACAGGTAAACAAATTTAAATGTTAATAGAAGTGTAATTTGTTGTGTTCTCGTGGGTCAGACTCCAAGTCAGAAGTTTCTATAATGGTTCACTTTCTGTTCCAGGCTAATATGAAGGAAAGCTATGTAAACACTCAATTTAAATATGTTAAATAGTGCAGGGAGTACTGCACTCTCATTGGTATCTGGAAGCATATTTACCAGAACATCTAATAAACATGCAAAGGTCAGGGGGTTTGATTTGACTAAATGACAAAAGGACTGGTTCACACTGCAGCTTATTCTGTTCTGGCCAAAAAAACAACAAAAAACATGTAAAGCAACCAAAGATAGATTGTTTTGTTTTACTTGCCATGTAGGGGCAGGGTTATCCGAAATAACCAGCACTGTGACTTGACACTTGCACATGTTTATGACACTCCTGAGGTGACATTAGCAGTTGTATGTCTCTGTGTAGAAAAATAAAGAATTTACAAAATTAAGAAAAAAAGGAAATTGAGGTAAGAAATTACAATTCTACATTTGACGGTAATTTACCATCATGTTAATGCTGTAAAGAAATTTTGTTGCAAATAACATTTTAATTTCCCGGATTTAACTTAATATCCAGTGTCACTTAATACAACTTTATTTCACTTCTCATTTCAATTTGACTTCAAATTTTAAACGATTACTTAACACTTAAACTGTAAAAATTGTTAAATACACTATCTGTTAAGTTTATAGAGTTGTTAGCCTACTGTATGTTTTGTTATTTGCATGTTTCCAATTTTTGCAATGTTGACAGATTTACAATGTTCACTTAAAATTTTAAAATCAAATGGTGATGGAGAATGGCTTAAAATTATTTAAACATTTTAAACAATTAAATGGTAACACTTTACTTGAAGGGGTGTGACATGACACCTTCATAATCATGACAGGACACGTCATGAATATGAAGGAGTTTGTATGCATGTTTATGACAACTGTCATTAAGTGTCATTCGCTCAATTGTCATTTTTAATGCAAAGATGACATTATTTGAGATATTTTAGTTATGACAACTTGACATAAACCAATAGATTATAACCTGTCAGTGTCTTTGTCATGACAACTTGACATTACCAGGACAACATAACCTGTCATAAACATGACATAGCAGATTAATTATCAAACTTAAGAAACGACTTAGCTTTATGGGTTAACATTACATTAAACTGTCATGTGGTTGGTTTTGACGTTGGCTGTTATGAGGCCATTATAATGTCAATACATTTTTATGACCACTTTTTTTCAGTGGTACAAGTTGAATTTGTCATTAAGTGTCAATACTCTGTCAAATTATTTTATAACAGTGTCATAAATATTTTTCTTGACCCAAACTATGGCGTCATAGAGGAAATCATTGAAAACACCTCAAAATGATAGAGTGGCACCACTGGTGTGCGCCATTATGATGGTGTCTTAGCTAGACTTATCCATGATGTAAAAAAGCATTTCAAGAAAATATAAATGTGTAGGATGCTGTAATTAACTGTTTTTGCAATGAAGGTATACCAAACGCTGCATGGCTTAACCCAGTGGTTTTCAAACCCTGGCTGGGTCGCCAGGACGATTTAAAAACATCATTACATTAAAAATATATTTTTTTTTTCTTTTTTTCATAAAATCAGTCTATAGGCCTATATAAAAGGAATACATTCGCAAAATATATTTGACTTAAATAATTACCAGATTAACAAAAAGAACGAAAAAACTGTGCGACAGTTACTGTGCGACAGAAGCTGCTGAGTTTGGTTCATTTTTGTGAGGCGCGGCGCTCCACAAACAAGTTCACGGAAAGGAAACCCAGACCCAAGCACATCATGTTTTCTTTATTTTACAATAGCACAATGTAAGTAAACACTTTGCAATTTTGAACGATGTCCTACTCTTATTTAGCCTGGTTAAAACCAGACCATTCTCAGTAGTAACTGAGTTATGGTCTGGCAAAGCTTCATAGACAAATCATTTCCAAAGGGGCGTCACCAACGGGCGTCGCTCAAATGCCTCTCGGCGCAATTGGATAGACCTCAAACCAATCAGAGCGATGAGGGAGATGACGTATGCAGAGCGACGGAGAAACAGCTGAGACTATCAGCTGGCCGTTTCTCAATATGCGTTCTTGTCTGTACTTGTGTTCTCAAATAGGAAATGTCCCCGGTTTCCATTTCAGAAATCTGGTCACCTTACCTAAACCACGTATTAATGTTTAATATATTATTTTTTAAAATGTAGGCCTAAACGAAAAGAGGCAGGGTGTTTTATACTTCGTTTTATTATAAATATATAAGATAATCAATGTAGGCCTAGCTACGCGTTGCCTGAACCACATTCGTGTGGTTTAATTATTATAATTTTTTTATGAAATGAGGCAGTGGTGTTTTATGACATATTTCGTACGCGAACTTCTGACTTGTGTCCGTGACTTACCAAGTTTGACTCCGGAGAATGAACTCCCGAGGACGGGAGGACACTAGTCCGGTACTCTGCTAATGAACACGCAGCGTTCTTGACAGTATCACACTCAGTATATATGTAGTGCAGGCAATGCATATTATCTTCAATGCATGTTTATAACAAAACGAAATATAAAAAACCCAGCCTCTTTTCGTTTACATTTAAAAAAACACACATAATATAGGCATAATATAGGCTATGATTATCACTGTAATAAATTAAATATGACACAAAACACAACCCAGTCTCTTTTTGTTAAATGTCAGTTTATGTGTGATTAGGAGACTACAACGGTAAAGTTTAATATCTTAAAAATATAAAGTTATGAAACTTCACTTTGCCCTAAGACAAAACGATCTGTCTAGGAACAAATTATAGATTAATGAGAGCAAAGATCAGCCGTTAGATCTACACAAGACGAGACGGTTTAACCACTACAGTGACATCAGAGCCAGCCGCAGACAGCAGAAGGACTGGCCGAGGAAAGGCGCCTCTCGGCGGGCTCAATAATCGATTGAGCGCCGCTGAACCACTGGAGCTCACAACTCCGAAAACGGCAGATCTAATTTTAAAAAAGGCGCTCTCTTTATAAATAAACCTCAGATTTGAGCTTTAAACGACTACATTCACGCCTGAAAAGGACTTAAAACTATATTTTGTAAAACATTAACACTACCAGAGGGCTCTCGATAAGACCCATTCGTTTAGCCACCAAAGGGCCAAGCAGGTATCAGACTTTTGCCGAATCCAGTCGGTAAGACAGCGATAACATCTTTTTTAGATATGAAGGCTTCGAGTGTTGTTCTTTGCTCGCGTTTTAACGAAAAGGAAAAGTTTAAATCGCTTAAAACAGACGCGATAGCTGATTCGAACGAGTGATGCTCCACAGCGGCAAATCTGCCTTCAATTTCGCTGCGCTGTCGTCATCGTCTAAAGCCCGCCCCAACGTTTCTGATTGGTGCCGCGATTTCTAGGTTTTAGAAATGGGCTTGAATGGGCTCTTTGCCAGACTACTTGAAGAGCAAATCTAAATTTGCCGGAAGTTGTCTGGGTTTTCCCAGGCTAACTCTTATTATGTATGACCAAAATGAAGGAGTATTTCATGTTTCCCTTGCTCGTTCGCGTGGGCGCCTCACACACATTCCAGCATTGCAAACTTGACATCACAGCCTGTTCATTAGAAAAATAAAATAGTCAACCTAACATATAAAAAGATACACATCTCAGTTTAAATAGTCAGTAGAAGCCTACAATTCGTGCCATTCAGCATGAGGACCGCTCCACTGTGGTGTTTCCAAGCACATTTTTGTGCATGTGAAGAGGATGATTTTTCCATCAGTAGGGACGCGAGTGAAAAAAGCCTATAGGCTAATAAATAATCGTGAGCCCAACGCTGGTTATTTTCAGATGCTCATTAAATGATTTCATTTTGGCTTTATAGTTTAAAACGATATAGTTTATACTTATACATTTAAAGAATGTTGTAACGCGTTGTGTCCGGAGGAAAATCGGGATATACAATTCAGACAGTTCAACAGGGAGCGCGCATGCAGCTCTTAAAGGGGCCACACCATATTCCTACTCGTGAGGGGTGAGGGGAAGTGGGGAACTAAAATAACCTATAGCTATGTTTGTAGTGTTTATAATGTTTGTAGTGCATTATAACATTTTGCTTTATTTACCTTTATTATTTCTGAATGCAATCAAATGTGATTTATAGACTACGTGATTTACCTGTTTTTTGTTTTTGTTTTTTCAACTAAATTATTAATTGGTTAAAATTCTTGTTGGTTAACGGTTAACCAGTTAATTAGCATCCCAAATCAAGGCCTAGCTATCAAATTAGTGCAGAATCAACTTTGCGTTGCGAATATGCATTAATAATCAAAAGCGATTGTGTGGAAAAGTGCTGAGCTGAATTGTTGAGAATACAGTCAAATGACCAATTATAAGTAATATTATGCTTGGCTTGACTTGTTTGAATGTAAATGTGTGTAGGCCTATAGTATAGGCTATGATGCACACCCCTTCAAGTAAAGTGTTACCAATTAAATTTGATTTCCAGAGTACATTCATGCCCAAGATCTAACATTTTTCTCTCTTTTTTTCTCTTTGTTACACACATTTGAAACACACTTTTTTATGTTAAACTGTAGTGTCAATAAATCATCAAGATGATGTTTTTTGTGCATGATGGAATGTTTTGTCCATCGATAAGATGCTATGTGTAGAAACATCTTCAAAAAGTGTAAAGTTGTAATTTGGTGCGTTCAGATGGGTCAAACTCTGGGACTCTGGGAATCTGTGGCACACATACGCATCTGTCTCAGGCATCTTTGCACTTTTTAAAGATTGGATGTCACTAACCTGGGCAGCGTTTCCCAAAAGCATCGTAAGCTTAAGTTGATTGTAGAACAATTGCCACCAATGATCTCTACGATCACATTAGGCTTATGATGCTTTTGTGAAACGCAGCCCTGGACAACTTACATTTACATGATTTATTCATTAGGCAGACACATTTATCCAAAGTGAGAAACGTCACCAGCAATTTGTCAAAAGAACCAACAACATTCAAGTGCAGCAACTCAAAAAGTTTTCAAAAAGTACAGCTTGTCACTAACAACATCAGTCATGGGTTCGATTAGAGAATACATGAACTGATCAATTGTACAGTATAAAGTCACATAAAAGTATCTGCCTTTAATCCTGTATATGTTCTAGCAGATTAGATTATAGAAATAATTGGTACTGCTCTACACTGTCTTTAATAAACTGTATGGACCAGTTTTAGGCTATGCTTGTTTTTTTTAAATATGACCTTTACTAGACTTAATGTAATTAGTACAATAATTAAAAATTGATTCATAAAATGTAAAAAGGTTAAAAGAAAAAGTAATGAATGCAAATCAGATGTTTTGGTAAGTTGTAATGTTTAATTAACCATGTTTGGGACGCATATCTTGACATGAAGCATGTAAAGTCACAATACATTTGCATTGTATGATTTGAATTCCCTGCTTACAGAACTGTGACAGTGATCCAGAGAGTATCTGTGTGAGCAGTCATGGATGGGAGTCTGTTTGTGCTGCTGATGCTGTCAGGTTGGTGTGGTCATTTGTAATCTGTTTTTATGATGATGTGTACACATATAGATGTTTTAACATTAACATGATTTTAACAGGGCTCTTCTGGAACAGTTCTGTTCTTTCTCGTCAGTACCATTATATAAATGTGAGAATGTCGTGGCCAGAGGCTCAGAGTTACTGCAGAGAGTGGTTCACTGACCTGGCTACTGTAGACACCATGGATGATGTGAACAGGCTGGTGAATATAGTGGATGCTGGATACAATGGATCAGTGTGGATTGGACTGAAGAGAGGGGCACAGAAACGCTGGGCTTGGTCTAATGGAGAAAACCTATCTTCTCCATACTCTAACTGGGCTTCAGGAAAGCCAAATGACAATGCATATTGTGTAGCTTTTAATTATGGGGTCTGGCGTGATAAGGACTGTAGCTATAGCCGATATTTTACGTGCTACAAGGGTGAGTTCCCAGTTCTTTTAAATGTATTATTGAGCAATTTAACTGTTAAAGAAGAGCTATGAACTGATTCTTTTTTTGCATCTCTCAATAGAAAATAATGGATACATCTTGGTACAACTGAATAAGAACTGGAGTGAAGCTCAGAGCTACTGCAGACAGTATTACACAGATCTGGCCACCATCCACAACTCTGAGGAAAATAATCAGATAAAAACGATGACTCCATCTCATTGGTACATCTGGTTTGGTCTGTTCCTGGACTCTTGGGAATGGTCTGACAAATGGAGCCTCTTCTTTAGATACTGGGTAGCAGGTCAACCATCCCGGATTTCAGGATCTGGTGACTGTGTCGGCATGTCAAGAACCAATGGGAAATGGGCTCAATACACCTGTGATCTAAAGCGTCCTTTTATCTGCTATGGAGGTAAGTTTCCCCAGTTAACAAAATCAAGTGAATCAAACAAGAGATTTGTGGATCACTCTTGAAAAACAAATTACTCTGATATGTTTTCATTTACTCATGTACCTTTTATGTTCGTTAAAAGACTTTAAATCTGTATTTCTCTAGATGAAAAGAGAAAGCAGATTGTCAGACTGAAATTGTCCTGTAATGGAGAATGCGCACTGAATGATCCTTCAGTACAGACTTCCATACTGAATGAGGTTTGTCTCTGCCTTTAAAATTGTTTCACATGTAACACATTGTAACACACATTTCATGGTCAAATTCTGGTACAACATCACAATTTGCCAAGTATGTACTGGGTAAAACGACTAAGGATGAACATATTAAAATACATTACCTTATTCTCAAACAGTATACCGCTAATTATCATCATTTTATTGCTGTTTTTGTTATTATTAAGGGCTATAGATTATATAAAGCCTATAAGTGTGACAGGATTTTTCATGTTTTGTTTTTGCTGGTCTTGCAGATCAATGAAAAGCTGAAGAGCATGGGACTGGAACGTGACAGCAAAATAAGCTGGACAAAAGGGGAAGGTGAAGAGGTGTTTCATCAGGAGATCAACCATGTGGTGAATTCAAATAATACATGTAATAGCAGTTACCATTAGTGTACTTTTTTAAAAGTAAACACAGATTTAAAAGTAAAATGGTAATATATTGTTTTAACGGACTGAAAAATAGTAGTAGTAGATTGCAATATAGCATTCCTACAAGACTTTTCCTTTAGTTGATTGAATGAATTCCTTTATTATATCACCACTTAACTCTTTAGTTTTTAAATGTAATTATTTCTAGTAAAATAAAAATTAGTTGGGTTCAAAAAAGTGCTAGGGTATATGCAGAGAGAAATATTGGGAATATATAATTTTGTGAGGATAGTCCATGTGAATACGGCTTTTGAGATTTAATGTATGTGTATGACCTTTATTTCATATGTTAAATATCATGATATAATTGACATAAACTCAACTAGTCGTTCAAAATTCAATTCATAGTGCATTTTATTCCTATTTTAATATACCTTTCAAAATATGAAATAAATTAAAAAAAACAGTACGCTTAACTTTAAATTATGATACATTTAATATAGTAAGAAGTGAGAAGGAAACAACACAAGATCACACGTGCGTCAGACTTAGGGTGACCACCATCAAACAAACCAAATGTGGGACGATTACTAAGTTTGTGTGGGACAATGTGGGACATGTTACCAACACTAAAACATAACCTGAAACTGTTGTATAATCTTAAATTCAACATAACTGAGCCCAAAGGCAGCAGGCATCATGCAGATAACTACTTTTGAAACAGTTCTGACCAAGTGCAACTAAAATCCAACAAAATAAATAATGAAACAAATAAAACAACATTAAATTAGTTAATCTTATATATATATATATAAATATATAAATATATATAAATATATAAATAAAATACAGTTCTGTATATAAATGTATATATATATATAAAAAATAAAAATAACTGCAACCAATTTTTTGGGGGGGGATTGTAGTTTTAATTTTATATATATATATACATTTATATACAGAACTGTATTTTATTTATATATTCATTTATATACAGAACTATCCATTCGTTTTCTGACAGGGAACACATGGAACGAATCACCGCTCCACATTTTGATTGACAGCCGTCACAACCTACTAGTGACCGTGTTTACTCCTTTCTTTTCAACCATTGGATATGGTTTAAAAAACGGCTTTTGTATATTTGTGTAAGGCGGGATGTTACTTCTGACGAAGCGCTATTAAATATGAAAAACGATGCCGCGAAAATAATATAAATGCTTTCTTAAAAAGGCAAAAGAACGCATGCATGTTTTCTCAATATGATCATTAAAAATCAACAGACTGGTGAAAATGCGGGACATTTTCTCAATATGCGACATGCGGGACAAGGGGTGAAAATGCTGTGCAGTACAACGCAAAGCGGGACAGGTGGTCACCCTAGTCAGACTGGAGTTCTTGCGCGAGACTGGAATTGTTATTAAAAATATAGACTGCAGTGCAGAAACTTTTGCACCAAAAGGAAGAAAAAGAAAAAAGATTAAGGTGTAGGAAATGGTTGGGGAGACACAGGGAGCAATGATTGTGTTCTGCAAAGAGAGTTGGAGGTACATAAATAGTTTTGCAATGTGCTGCTGTTGGTCGGGCAAATTTTTGTGCTTTGTTTGTTTGATATAATTGTAAATAAATCTATTAAAATACTGATATTCTGGTCTATAACTCCTCCCCGAACCTCCCGCTGCCCTGTATCTTGCTCTCTTATTGGCTGTCGGTCATCGCCGATGTATTTTTCAGTCAGAACACATATCACACAGCAGGAGTTTGAATCGCAGACAGGTCCAGATTATCACTCACGTGCACGAGCACCGATTTGCCTATGATTTCAGGCAATTGTCAACGATTTCGCAAAACCTGTCAGCGAGTCAAAATCGGGGCTAAAATCCAGTCTGAACTAGGCATAAGAGGGCAGAGCCTTCACAGCTCCTGATGAACACCAGTGAACATGCAAATGAATACTGAAACATGATACATCTGTTTGGCTTTCTGTACATATGTCACAGGTCGGGGGGGGTCAAACCAGTCTACACCCACCCCTAAAACCCAGGACCACCTCGAGGAGTGTGCCAGAGACCAGATAGACAAGGAATCAGAGTAAAACAAGTTTTATTTAATTAAAAGTTTTATATAAAAAGTCTCAATGTGGCCTCTGGGTCCACCCACCGATGCGGGGGCCGAACCACTGACCAGAGGGGGGGAGGGGGAGTCGGTCACCTGTCCGACACACAGGTGAGTGTCCTGGTAAGTAGAACGGTGTAGGACAATTGGGCAAAACAGAGTCTTTAGTTGAAGGGGGCCTTCCTTTGGACAGACAGGTGAGTCTCCTGGTAAGTGGAACTGGTTAGAACATTGGACCGAACAGAGTCTTTAGACGAAGGGGGCCTTCCTTTGGACAGACAGGTGAGTCTCCTGGTAAGTAGAACTGGTTAGAACATTGGACCGAACAGAGTCTTTAGACGAAGGGGGCCTTCCTTTGGATGGACAGGTGAGTCTCCTGGTAAGTGGAACTTGTTAGAACATTTGAACAGAACAGAGATTTAAATCGGGAAGGGCCTTCTTTTGGACGGACAGGTGAGTTTCCTAGTAAGTAGAATTTGTTAGAACATCGAGCAGAGCAGAGTCATTTTCTCCATGCATGCACGTGTTTCTTCAGTACAAGCCAAAGGCTTACCACTAGGGTATACTTCTGCAGGGCAGGCGGGGGTAGGCTCACTAAGTGTCTCCCTTCCAGGCGGAAGAATGTTGGCTGACGCGTGCTCCGGTCAGCAGATGAGGAAAGTTCACTGAGTGTCTCACTCTATGCGGACATCACATGGCAGGCCATTGGCGGAGGAATGCTCTGTTAACAACAGGATAGGTTATTCAACTGCACACATATTTCCCCAGGGGACAAGAGAACAGGCTTACGGCTGGGTGTGCTTCTATCAAGCAGGCAGAGGTAGGTTCACTGGGTGGCTCACTTTAGGTGGACATCACATGGAAGGCCATTGGCGGAGGAATGCTCTGTTAACAACAGGATAGGTTATTCAACTGCACACATATTTCCCCAGGGGACAAGAGAACAGGCTTACGACTGGGTGTGTTTCTATCCAACAGGCAGAGGTAGGTTCAATGGGTGGCTCACCTTCTTTCGTCTCGGGCAGTCATCACATAGATGAGCACTGATCGAGGGATTTCTTTACTGACAGACAGAGTACGTTATACAATGCATATCTTCTTTCCACATTTGCATAAAGGGGGTATTCACATTCAACACCTGAAATCCTTCTTCAGTGACAATGGATAAGGATAGGAAAAATAGGGAGTGCAACGGCAGTCAATTTAATCCCCACACACTGCAACCTCACTTCAACGCAATACTGTGCAACACATCAATTCAGGCACTGCATATCCACTCTCACTCAGTGCAATAAGGCCAGCACTCACCCGTTGGTCAACCTCTCCACTGTCGTACTGAATCCGTTATCTTCAGATGTTGGGTGGGTTAAGATGCCTTTTTACTGAAGCGTGGAGGACACTCCCTTAACACTCGATCACACTCATAAGAAGAGGCAATAGTTCAATGATGACTTGGTTCAAACGCTCTCTCAGGTGACAATGACACTCGTGATCAGTACACTTCACAACTTCATATTCAGTTCAGTGCAGGTGCATACATTCAATGAAATCCGATACTCATACTACTTATCTCCGTTCTGATGTTGATGGCGCTTCTCCAGTCTGTACTCAACTCTGTAACTCCTTGGAAACGTATCCATTAGGGATGGCAGACACGAAACAGACGTTTCGGGGCTTTGCCGAGATCCCGAAGCGCAGATGTTTCGAAACACTGCTCCGAACTGTGATTCGAAACACCCATGTCACGTGACTATGGCTAAATGAAGCTTCAAAGTGTTTCATCAGGTGGCGCTTTCCGAAACTGCGTTGATTAAAGGGGGCGGGAACAAGCCACACAGTCACACATCTGTATAAACCTAATTCACCACAGTTTAAAAGTGAAGTAAATCCATCTTCACCTCGTGGGTTTTTGTGAGAGGAGAGTGATTTTGTGATAGTGGTGATTTTGTGATAGCAGTGAGATTTATAGTGCGCTTTGGTTAGTTATATTTAGGCTAGATTTAAATTAGATATAGGCTATTGACTGATAGGTATAGACAGTGACATATAGTTAGGATAGATATAGTGACACATTCATATAGGCTAAGTTAGATAGTGACAGATAGATAGCACAGCATAAGTTAGATATATAGAATTATATAGATATAGATTCATAGGTGATATATAGATAGATATATTAATAGAATATATAAAAATGGAGGCTGCACGCAAGAGATGCCGTACATCTGTGGTGTGGGAGCATTTCCATTTGGAAGCACCAAATAAAGTGAGATGTGTGTATTGTGATAGGCAGCTAGCCTTCTGCAACAATACATCATCCATGTATTTACATCATCCAAAAATATTTGTGCATGCCAGCAACAAGTGTCCCTTGTGAGAGGATTTTTTTCAAAGGCTGGAGAAATTATATGTAAAAAAAGAAGTCAGCTGAGTCCTTCAACAGCAGAGCAATTCATATTTTTGAATAAAAATGTTTTGCGACAAATGTGACACATTGTGGCTTTATTTATTTTATTAATGTTCATTTTGTATAACAAACAAAATATATATAGTTCTTTACAATGACGAGGCTACAGGTTACAAAACCAAGATCATGTAGTTGTCAGACAGATGTTAAAAACAATTTTTTTTACATGGATCATTGTCAAGGTATTTCAGATCAACACATGGAAATGACCACTAGATGGCGCCGTAGAGACGGGTGTCAGATTGATTCGAAGCTTCGAAACAATATGACACATTTGCTTCAACTGCTTCAGTGCTTCACGAAGCCTCGGTCTGCCCATCACTAGTATCCATACAAATGCCACTTCACCCTTTGTACAGCCGAGCCTTTGCGCACCCTCTAGGAACCTCCGTGAACCAACACACCCAATGAAGAAATGCCTTCTCTCAGGGAAGGAAGAACGCTGAACTGTCTCTCTACTTCCTTTTTATACTCTCCTCTGTCATCTCTCACACCTGCTCATCATCCGCCATTAGCCACCATTTTGTAGGGGCACATGTCCAACCGGAACCGGCCTGGTGTTACACCAACAACGTTCCGGGGGGGGGGGGGGACAACTTCTAACGGGACTTAGTTCCGCCTCACTTCGTCACCTTGTGACACATACATCAAAAATATCATGTTAAATCAAAACAATACTTTGCATACTATGATATATTATCGTAAATACTTTAGAGTATGTGAGTTATAATGAATTAATGGCCAATTTGAAATCAATTCACTATCTAAATAACAAATCATTATTACTATAAATCTTACCAAAAGCAAATTTGGCACATTTTCTACATTGTTGCTCATTTCGCTGTCACATGTATTGTCCTAGATATGCAAAAGTGCAAAGATTAGGAAGATGACATGAAAGAAAAATGTTGTCACTGCTAACAAACTCCATAATTGCAAATGCTTATGGTGTGCAATTTTACTGTGGGGTCTTTGTAGTTCATAATCCTCACTAGGGCTGACAAAGTGGCTGAAAAGCTAAATTGGAAATTATTTCTGAAATATTAGCAAATTTTGAATTATATTCTAATTCTAAAGGCAATACTTCATGTAAGAGGAAAAAGTACTGTATTGTCTCATATGCTCACAAGAGGGTGCAAGCAGGCCCAATAAGCAAATAGAAACCAAATCAAGCATCGCATCTTTTATTGAAATGAAATGACATTCACTTTTTAAAGTGCATACTTTTTCAAACAACTGTTCTTTCATAAATGATAATGTCCTTAATGTGCATGTGTAACCCTAGTACGGGTAAGTACACACTAGGTTAGTTTGAATGAATATACAAAAACAAAAAACTAACTGGGAAACTGTCTGGCCGTCAAACATCCGTCTTCTGTACAGGAGTTCGTTCTTCAACTGGAAACGATCCCACTCCCATAAACATCAACTGGACTGTTAACCTTAATACTGGTGGGCACTCTTTCCTCAGACTCTAAAAGCTTTATAACATGACTAATGATAGGATCCTCTCTTTGTAGATTCTTGAGGTCTGCTTGACTATACTTTTGAAGAACTGACATCCCACACTCAATGTCCTGTTCCTCAAAACTAGCTGGAACCGCTGATGACTGCATTTTTAAGGATTCTACAAAACCAAGGACAGGAAGGTGCTCAATGTTCCGGCTAACAATATGTCTTTGACATGTTGCTTCAACTGTCTCTCTAGAGATATCTCTCAGTTGACTAGAAGATGTTAAGAGATGTGAGGTAAATCACTGGATCCTTTGACTCTCACTTCCAGAAATAGCATCATCCTCTAACACATCATGAGGTCTTCTGGATAATCCGTCCGCATCCAGGTTGTGCTTACCAGCCCTGTACATGATGTTAAAGTCAAAGATGGACAAAGCCGCCAGCCAACGATAACTTGCTGCATCCAACTTGTAGTGTAGTGTGTAAGTAAGTCAGTGGATTATTATCCGTAACTACCGTGAATTGACTCCCATAAAGATAGTCATGGAACTTTTCCAGTATAAAATTCGAGCTTATGGGATGGGTATCTTGATTCACTGCGACTTAGCCCTCTGCTTGCATAAGCAATCACACAGGGTTGACCGTCCTGTTCTTGGTACAATGTCACACCTAAACCAGTAGTGCTAGCATCTGTATGCAGGGTGTGTGACAGTTTTGAGTCAGCAAAACCCAGTACTGGTGCAGAAGTTAACTTGTCAATAAGGGTCTCAAATGCTTCCTGACACTCTTGACTCCAACGCTCTTCGAAAGTCTCCTTGGCATTGAAATACAGACCATTGGTAACCACTTTACTTCCCTTCCACTGAGGCGGGTAACCTACTGTGAGATTAGTCAGTGGTTTGGCTATCTTGGAGTAGTCTTTTATGAAACGCCTGTAATATCCTGAAAATCCAAGGAATGACCTAAGTTCCTTGAGATTCTGGGATCTCGGCCAGGTCTTTAGAGCTCAAACTTTTTCAGGATCTGTTTTCACTCCCTCCCTAGACACAATGTGTCCCAAGTAGCGAACCTCAGTCTGAAAGAATTTACATTTATCAGGAGACAATTTGAGTCCATAGTCTCTAAGGCGTCCTAACACATTGATGAGCCTACTCTCATGCGCTTCCAATGTATCGGAATAAACAATTAAATCATCCAAGAAAACTAAGACTTAAAAAGCAGAATGTCATGATCAGTTTCGTTCCTTAAAGAGACAGGTACTTTGAAGGGACTGCTCCTCAGTAAGGTAATAAGACAATTGTCCACAAACACTCCGCCAGGAAGAACAGATTCCAATGGCTGTTCAAGTACAGCCCATATCTCATCTCCCATGGAAATAGACTGAACCATGTACCCCTCAAGCAAAATCTTTTGCCCTGTGGGAAGGACTTAATTTTTTTTCTCCGAGGCTTCACTAAGCCTAACCTTCCACTCGATACCTGTTTTTGCCTCTTGTTTAGTACTCTCCAGACTTGATCATAACCATGACGAGAAGAATTTCTTTGAACGGGTGGCTGATTTCTACTTTGCTCATAAATGGCATCCAGCGTGTTGGTGGCAATTAACAATGGAACTTCACTGCTGGAACTGACATTCGGCACAACCAAAGCGAGGGTAAGTATCTCAGGTTCTGAATGGATAAAATCTTTTGGAAACTTTATGCGGACCTCTACATACCCCAAATAAGGCACTAGTTGACCGTTGGCTCCCTCCACAGCAAGCAATTGATCAAGAGATTGTATGGGTTGGTCAAAAAGACAATTGTTGTAGAATGACTGTGCAACAGTTGTTACCTGAGTTGTTCCGATGCAGTGAGAGTTTCCTCGAAAGGGAACTGCTCAGGTTATGTATATAACCCATGTTCCCTGAGAAGGGAACGAGCACTGCGTCGGAACGACACTTTGGGGATGCTCCCTTAGCATCAGCGAATCTGAAGTCAGAACTAGGCCAATCCGATTGGCGTGCGTGATGACGTAACTGTGACGGCATACCCGGAAGTATAAAAGGGGAGCCGGAGCGTAATGTCGGCAGTAATTGCTCTGAAGCATGCGCTCCAGGCGTGCCGAGGTGTGGCGACGAGACGCAGTGCTCGTTCCCTTCTCAGGGAACATGGGTTATATACATAACCTGAGCAGTTCCCTTTCGAGGAAACTCTCACTGCGTCGGAACGACACTTTGGGGAACGAGTACCCACTAGGCCACACCGAGGGTAGCGCCTGCCCTAGTGTGAAGCCGGAGACCGGGCACAACTAGGACTGGAGCACCCTAGCACCAGGCGTCGTAGGGAGATCCAGGCTATAAAACCTGATAAAGGTGTGTGGGGTGGCCCCAGAAAGAAGGGCCACCGAAGAGGCCATGCCTCTGGTGGAATGAGCCCTCACGGCCACAGGTGAAGGCAAACTGCGCACCTGGTAGGCCATGGTAATTGCCTGGACAATCCAATTGCTGATTGTCTGAGTAGACGCAGGCAATCCTTTCCTGGGTGAGCCAAAACACACCAAAAGTTATTGAGCTCTAACCGGGAAGAGTAGGTGAAGTCTCCCCTCTTCCGCCGTCACGTGAGGCGGAGGATGGAATGCCTGCAGAACCAATGACCTGACCACCCTTGATGGCACCTTAGGCACGTAGCCCGGCCTAGGGTGTAAGATGGCTTTTACTCCGCCCGGGGCAAACTCCAGGCAGGTTGGCGTTACCGCCAAGGCCTGGAGATCTCCCACTCTCCTAAGAGAGGTAATGGCGAGGAGAAAAGCCACCTTAAAGGGTTAGTTCACCCAAAAATGAAAATTCTGTCATTAATTACTTACCCTCATGGCGTTCGACACCCGTAAGACCTCCGGAACACAAATTAAGATATTTTAGTTGAAATCTGATGGCTCTGAAAGGCCTCCATTGGCACAATGCATGGTTCACTCTCAAGACCCTTAAAAGGTACTAAAGACGTCGTTACAAAGTCCATCTCACTACAGTGGTTCTACAATAACTTTATGAATTGGCGAGAATAGTTTTTGTGCGCAAAAAAACATAGTGATGACGATTTCAAAACATGGAATCATGAAGCTTCGAAGCGTTATGAATCAGTGAGTCGAATCATGCTAGAGGCGGCTGGTGCAGCGCACGTGCGAAAACTCCACAGGGGAGGCGACCTCGATCGCTCCTACCCGGGAGAGGGAGCTGGCCAGCAGGGGCCTCATCTAAGGGAGCAGCTCAACAGGGCCGCAACACTAGGGCAGACACTGCGATTAACAATTGCCTGAAACTGACGTGTCCCGCAGGCCACAAGGCGGCGAGAACGACATCAACTTCAGGAGGGCTCCATCTTAGATGAATATCCATTTCACAAGTTAAACACGCCTGGGTGACAGAATTAAAGTATCTAACTTATCAAAGTTGGATAACATGACACTCAATTCCTCGGAATTAAATGCCATCATAATCACCAAACCCGTGCAACCTGATCTGAATGACAGGCTGAATAAAAAATACATCTAAGTCCTCAAAGTCAGATTATATTTTATTTAATTCCTTAGAATTAAATGTAGCCGTAATCATCAGACGACACTGTTTTATTTGTATTTATACGGACTCTTAAACCCTGCGTTGCCTCAGCAACGTGGTTCAAGTCATAATACAATTGGCTTTCATCCCTCGAGAAAAAAGCCAAACAGTATCACACAATACGGTGAAACATGGTCTGAATGACAGGCTGAATATCTAACTCCTCAGATTCAGATCATATTTCATTTAAATCCTCAGACTTAAATGCAGCCATAATCATCAGACGATACTGTTTTATCGTACTATACGGACTCGAAACCCACACGTTGCCTAAGCAACGTGGCTCAAGCCATTAAGCCAAACAGTATCCCATGCACACCAATCGCGTGTGTTCACTTTAATTGCAGACCCATAACCTGCGCGCTGCCTCTGCAATCGCGAGCTTGAATCTTGCATATATATAGAAGTGCTTATAACTTTGACTGCTTCGATGCTGAGCACGTCTAATTCCTCAGAATCAGACCGCTCAAGCATCGGGTCCTCCGCCCCGGGGGAAGAAGCCGCAGCGCGGGCTTCCACACGGGGAAGGAGAACATCTGAACTGTCAGACAAAGACTGGGAAGATGCCTCAGCAGTCCCAAGTCCCGCTGATAGTCCATCCGTGAGCCCATGACCGGCCTCGCCGCACCGCCTCGGCAGATGCGGGACCGATCCACGGGGCTCACGAGGCTGGCCGGCCTCATCGAACACGGCCAGCCGAGAGCGGAGCAGCCTGAGTGTCAGCTTCTCATAATGCTCACAAGCGGCTCCCTCGAGAGCCGCCCGAGCATGCTGAACACCCAGACACTGCACACACAGCAGGTGTGCATCCGAGCCCGACATGTAACGGGGACACGGATGCACACACTGCTTAAACTCTCTTATCTTTCTTTTCCATCATTCACACACTTTTGCTTTCACTCTGACAGAACAACAGTAAATAGACAGACAATTGTTTTCAACAGAGAGCGCTATGCTGAAGAGCAATAACTGCCGACATTACGCTCCGGCTCCCCTTTTATACTTCCGGGTATGCCGTCACACACTGCATGAAAAGTGGGATTTTCGTCAGTATGTGGCACTGTAGATTGCCGTGGAACTTCAGGTTTACGACTGTGCACGGCAATTTGCAGGCAACACAGAAAACAGCCGTAAATTGACGGAAATTGACGTGGGCCTTGCTTGGCAGTTGTCCCCCCATGACCCCCCCTCCCCTTAATTCTAGGGGAGGCTTTATCATGTAAATGAACATGCTGTGAGCTACACAAATGCAAATCAGAGTAGCAGCAGGGGGAGTTTTATCTAGGTTCTGAATTTTTAACTAAATTTTTAACTAAAACAAGTTTAAAGTTTAAGTTAAAATGTTAACTTAAATTTAAGTTAAAATGTTAACTTAAATTTAAGTTAAATTTACTCGTTTTAGTTCACATTACTACATTTTTAGGGCAACCAGTTTGCTCCAATTTAAGTAGATTCAACTTGTCCGGGCTCACAGTGTAGATTAATTACTCTGTATGTCATTAGCAATAACCAATGTTATGTAAAAAAAATACAGGACAGCAGTTCATGTCTTCAACCTTTAGAGAGGTTATGTGATTCAACAAGACAATGAACCAAAGCACACAAATAAATCAAGTAAAGCATACAGTTTACATACCAAAATTAATTTTTCCACCCTGCACTGTGAATGATTTCTAAATGGCTATTAATCATAAATGTGAAAAGTACAAGTTTGTGTGTTAATAGTTAAGTCAGATTGGGTTTTTCTGTAATTGTCATTTAAATTGAGCTCACACCACATTTTATGAATTATCAATGCAGATTTTCAAGAGGTGGTTTCCTGGACAGGGTTTAAATTATGCCAAGAGTAGGCCTTAATCTAGTTAACATTATATCTAGCAATATCTAGCACATTTTGTATGTCTCCCATATTTGACACACCCACTTCAGGTCTTGCGGTCTCTAATAATGAGCTCATGAGTTGAATCAGGTGTGTTAGATGCAGGGCCGGCTCTGTAAATCTGGGGGCCCTAAGCAGGATAATTTTGGGGCCCTGCCTTGCAGTGAATAATGGAGTATTGCACTGCAAACCAGCAACTGTATACAATCTAACACTTACATATTTCATCTGTATATCTTTTAACATGATTGCCTACAATTATTTTACTGCTTATTAAAGTACACTCACTGAAACAGTAAAAGTAAAGATTATAGATTTGCAAATTTAAGGTCAATTTGTTGTAAACAAATAAATATTAATAATTTAGCAATATATAGTTTAATTAATTATTATTTAATTAACAATATATAGCTAACTTACAACATTAGCCATAGTGGTATGCGGCAGTAGAGTCACCTCCTCCAGCTGTTGAGATTACAATATAATTAATAATAAATACAGTATGCAGAGTAGATAAAACACATTAATTTTAAATTAATATTAAAGTACAATTAGACAACATAGTGAATTATGATTATAAAACTAAATTTTTTATTGGCAAGAGGAAAATCAGCTATGTTGAAGTTGCGCACAAAACTATTCAAAAGAAAGGCAGTGGGAAATATTTACTTGTGTCAGCCTCATGAAATTTTTCTCCACGACCACCAAAATATTTAAGAATGGCTCCTCCTGAGAAAGTGACATTTAGTTTTTTACAATTATGTTAAGGGTAAATTAAAAGAAATCCAATGTTAAATTATATTATTTAATTATTGGATGATTAACTCTTACATACTGTTCATATTTTAAACCTTCACAGCATGGAGTGAGATATTTTTTACCTTTTATGATTACATACAGTAATACATTCACTGTAAAAAAAAAATCAGGTGCCCAATTGAAAATTTTCTAGTGAGCGATCACATCTAAAATTTTCAGTTGGCCAAATTTAATTTCTTGAATTTTAATTGAATTAAAATGCATCAATTCACATTAATTCAATTTGGCCAACTGAAAAATTTAGATGTGATCGCTCACTAGAAAATTTTCAATTGGGGACCTGATTTTTTTTACAGTGTTCTTTACTAAAATTTACCACAAATCCATTTTGCTTTTAGGTGTCTTGTATCGATCATCATTCAATAATGTTTCAGAGAGGACACTGTGTTTTCTTTAGGTTTAAATGGTCTGGGCGATTTAGCTTAACAATATATAAAATATTTCATAATAGTAGGCTATATAGATTAATATTTATTAATAATCTTTAATTGCCTATTCAATTAAGACCATTAGAAAAAGCTTGTATTTAACCGCTTTATTTTAAACTTCATTTTGATTTTGACTGTCAAATGATTGCTCTTTCTCTTCCTATTACTTTCTTTCTCTCGAATGTTCTTAAACTATTTTTTTATTGTAATAAGCGTCTATTGAGACAAAGATTTTTCGTTTTTTTTCTTTCCCAGAACTAGTGTAGGTCATGTAACGTTAACTGTTAAAAAGAAAATACATTCAAAGGAGGTGGGTCTGTCTCTACGCGTTCTGTAGCCCAGAGCTGGGGCCGACGGCTGGACCATAGCGCAAGCAATGTTGATTCAGCATAATCGACGGACAGCTAACGCTATGCTGCGTTCACACCAAACGCAAATAGAGTGTCTGGCGCGAGTGATTTGATTTCAATGTTAAGTCAATGGAAAGGCGCGTTGACGCGCGTCTAGAGGTCCCGCGGCGCGGAAGGCGCTTTTCGCACGGTGCGAATGACGCGAATTGAACGTCTTGCGTGATAAACTGCGGCGACGCTGGCGAGTGAAATCTGTAGTTAGGGGGCCCCCTAGTGGCGGCGGGGCCCTAAGCAGCCGCTTAGTTCGCTTATAGGGAGAGCCGGCTCTGGTTAGATGAGGGAGACATACAAAATGTGCAGTGCTGGGGGTCCTCCAGGACAGGTTTGAAAACCACTGGCCTAGGCTACATCTAAAGGTAAGTCTGCTTTAAAAAAAATATATATATTACACTTCCACATGTACAGAATGTGCGCGTTAAGAAACACGTTCAAATGTGTCTTCTTAACATGTTAAAACTGTGCGTCGACTGTGCGTGTATGCCTGTTACACGACCAGAATGTGCATATGTAATGATACAGAAGCAGAAACTATAGAATGTTGTCTTAACCCTTAATCGTCCCTTGGGGTCCAGCTGACCCCACTGGACTTTTCCTCCATTTTTTAAAAGTGTTCCCTTCATCTCAGGGCCATGAGACTTGGTGACTTTTCCTAAATAATCTATCTAAACATGCACAAAAAATCTGGGCTTGATTTGGTTGTTCTAAAGGTGTGTAAAAAAAAATTTACCGTTTAAGTCCCTCTGGGTCAGATTGACCCCACATTGAAAATGAATGGGAAAGTGTAAAAAATAAAAAAAATTCACTTTCTTTGTCAAATTTTTTTTTTACTAAATCCAGTATAAATCTGAAAATTTTCACATTTATATCAAGGTCTGGTCCTAGAGCATAAACACAAAGTAGAACGAACTTTCTGTCTCATGCACACACACCCGTGTGTGTGACTGCAACAGAGAGCATTTTTATAGAAACTGGCAAATAAAATCAACAAAACTGGCATAAATCTGAAAGATTTTCATACATAAATGAAGTACTAATACTAGAGCACAAATGCAATATGGAACAAGCATGTTCACTCACACGCACACACACACACAAACACAGGTGTCTGGAGCATTTTTTTGTATTTTGGCAATGAATGGGAAAATGTAAAAAATGCTTTTTTTTTTCACTTTGTTTGTAAAAAAAAATCAACTAAATCCAGTACAAATCTGAAAATGTCTACATTTATATCAAAATCTGGTCCTAGAGCATAAACACAAAGTGGAACGAACTTTCTGTCTCATGCACACACACACACATGTGTGTGACTGCAACAGAGAGCATTTTATAGAAACTGGCAAATAAAATCAACAAAACTGGCATAAATCTGAAATAATTCCATAAATAAATGAAGGACAAATACTAGAGCACAAATGCAACATGGAACAATCATGAGAAAGAGAGGGAAAAGGACAAATAAAAGAAAGATGAAAGGCAGATGACCCCCAGGGGATTGGAAGTAGTATTGCTGGGTAAAGTCTTACAGCGTATCTACACATACCGGTACAAAAGAAACACGTAAAAAATTGCTGCGTTGACGCGGACAAACAGTGCGTGTTGACACGGTCATAAGTCACGCGTTTCGTATAAAGAGATTTGGCCCCGGGCGCGTTCCATAGTAGAGCCCTAGTCCAATCACGTGCGAGGTCGAGGTCATGGCCATGACGCGTAGAAGACGAGCTTTAAACTTTTTTTTGTTTTTTTTACATTTCCTATGTTTTTTGCTGCTTTCCTTTTTCGTGATCAACAATGACAGGACGCCGTCTTCAACTCCTCTGCATGGACGCGACCAACTTTTTGGACTCATTTTCAGGAGGCTGTCTTCGTCTTCACAACTCTGAAGCAAACTGCAGGCGCTATGAACCACAGCATGGGTAATGTAACGTTACGATTTAAAGAATATACTTTTATTCAGCTGTATAATGAAATGGATGCGTTAATAGATCCGAGCTTAAAACTGCACATTTTGTTTACACAGACTATCCTCGCCTCATAACGAAGCCGTGAGCTCTTATCTGCTTGGAGCGATTTCCACGAGTCCAGATTTAACCGCTGACCATGACGACATTGTGTGTAAGTATAACTTCCAATGTTTTTCTCATTCCTTGTTTAATTTTACCGTGACTGTTTTTATTAATACCAGTCTCATGTAATTGTTTTCCAGCTGCCTGTAAGATGTATTATGAATCGACACGCCGGAGCTTCAGATACAAACAACCTGAACTTACATAGCAGGCGGAAACTGCGAAGTTTAGCTCGGAGTCGATCAAGAAGAAAAAGGGTAAGATTTATTATATTAGATCCGTTTTTTGTCAATGTGAATATTTTTCAGGTTACTTATTGTCTTTATGGATTGTATTACAGTTGCTGGAAGCGAGACAAAATGTGCTGGCTGCAGGATGAGATGGACTGGAAGTGCGCGACCATTGAACTCATATCTGACGAGGAAGACGGCATTGTTGACGGGGTGTCTGGATGGATTTTGCGGCCACCGCCATATACGCCTGTGTTTCCCGAATGTTTTGGGCGCTTCTTTTTGACGTTTTTGGAGGACAACATAAGAGACATTACTGCTGCACTGTACATATTTGTGTGTTTGACAATAAAGCTCTTTCTTTGAATAAACAGCTGTGTGTTTATAAGCTCTTTCTTTGAATAAACAGCACGGTCCGGGCAAATTTTCCCATATATTCCTTGATGGTATGAATAGTGTAGTTCATAGCACAATAACATTACTATAAAACATAAATTATTACAACATAAATTATATATTTATTATTATTATTGGGGTTTACATTTATAATGAGCCAGGGTGACCAATAATGATTGGTTTGCAGTGATCTGCCAACCAATCACGAGGGATTTTTCTTGTTTAAATGTAGTGGCTTCAGCCAATACTGAGTGAGTAAATTCAAGTCTGGCCATTGACTCTCTGGTTTCGCTGCTATTCATATGCAAATTAGAGGCGTCGCACCTCCGTGCGGTCTCTCAGCGGGGGGCTCTCCACCTACGTCATGGTTCGTTTACGTCAATTTGTGGCACAGACGAACGCGACGTTCGCTGCCTCTAAATTGTCGAAAACTGCCGAAAATTAGGGAGATTTCCGGGAGTCTACAGGCGTTTACGGGGTCGAAAATCCCACTTTTCATGCAGTGTCACCTCCTTAGACTCCTGAATCCTTGCTGAGTCCAGTGATACCAAACATGCCAGGTTTCACCTTATGGTTTGCGAATGTCTTCAAGACAATTAGTCCGATCAAAACAAAACCACAACAGGAAATTCGGAAACATAGGTCAATAGCTAAACAATAATGACCAAAAGCCAACATTTTGGAAGGAAGTGGCAAAAAATCAATGCAGCCTGTATTAATGGAGGGAACTAGTTAGACACAGGTGGAATTGATAAACTAATCAGGGATAAACAAGAACAGGTGAAGACAAGACAAACGTAATTGTAACAATTGTTTAAGTATTATTGTTTAAGAATTCATTTTCCGCCATATTTTGTGGTCTCAGTATGCATTTTAAGTTGACATAGGGTTGACAAAACTCGGTATGGGTCATCACCACGATGCCCTGAGGTAGCCTGAGTAGTTTTGAAACAGCACCACCTAGTGGAGAATTTTTTCCCCAAATGCTTATAACTTTGGGTGTGATTGACTTGTTTTCATAGGAGTACATTTTTTTGTGGTCTCCTGAATCCTTGCCAAGTCCAACGATACCAGACTTGCCAGGTTTCGCTCATGGTTTGCGCAGCGTGGTAACTTAGCGCTAAAAAAACGTTAGCAGATATCTTCAAAACTGCTAGTCTGACCAAGACGAAACCAGCATCAGGAGTTCTGAAACATAGGTCGATAGCCAAGTGTTAATACCCAAATGTCAAAATATTGACAGTAAGGGGTAGTAAAATCCAATCAAAGTCAAGTGTCAGTTATTTTTTACTTGTTTTTTTCATATAAATGTCTACGACTCCAAAATGAATCAAGATATTTTCACCAAAACTGACGCACATGTATGGTCTCACTCCGAGGACACACAAAAAAATGGTAGGATTGTGCCTCTAGGTGGCGCTATAATAGAACAAAAACATGAAATTCATATAGACTACAATGCATTTTTCAGCCTTTTTGCCTAAAATAATTAAAAAATGTGTTTAGTTGCTCATTGCTGCAGTTGATCTGACACCCCCAGCCATTTTGGCATGTCTTGTCTTCTTCTTGGTGCTTGGCCTCGATAATGGCTTCTTGCAGCTATATTTAATTTTTTGCATTGTTTAGGTATTTTATTTCTTTGTTAGGCAATACAATTTTTGGTAACATTTTACAATGAGGTCTCATTTATAAATGTATTAACTAACATAACCTTTGTTAAAGGTCCCATGGCATGGCATTTTTCTATTATTTTATAATGTTTCCTGAGGTGTACTTGTATTGTTAGTATGATTTTTACATCATAAAATGTCATAATTTAGAAATAAAAGGCATTTTTTCTATACTGATGTTTGCCCTGTGGCTGAATGCCCTGTTTCAAGAGGCGTGTCTGCTGTGAGACTTCAGTAAAAACGCCCACTGTTGTGATTGGCTGATATCTTTGCATTTTAAATGAGTATCAGATCTTGTAGCGGAGGGGGCGTGGTTTAACGAGGTCTACCAGGCACGAGCCTGCTGCCAGAGAGACGGATTGACCGGAGTTCACTTCTCATCAGTTCTCAGCACGTCTCAGTTCAGTGAACTGTTGTAGTTACTATATTATACTTCAGGTTATTAGTTTATTTCAAGTCGGAGGGACTATCACTCATGTCAGAAAGTTATTAACTTTAGTAAATTATGGATCAGCGCTGACTGGAGACGTGAACCATTTAGAACGATTCAGTCCGATTTGGTGAACTGATTCGGTTCACTAAAAAGAACCAGTTCAAAAGAATGATTAGTTTGCGAACCGGACATCACTAATGTACCAGAGATGGAGCGATTGCTAACAAAGTTATTTATAGTAACTACAGAGTTGTGAGAGTGCTGTCAGCACAAGTTTATTTTGTTTGTATCTGAGAGTTCTGAATAAACACGAGTCCCAGTCAAAGACAAAGACACACAACAGTGCAGTAATCGAATGTAATCCAGTTTATTGTGGGGCAAGGCTGGCTAGCCCGGATATGCTCACGCTTACCCCCCTTCTGCTTAATCTCACGCCGCGTTTGGTGCCTCCGCTGTGGGCCAGATGCAGTACTGGGGGTCGTGATGTTGAAGGCCGACCGGCCAGTGCAGCCCGAGCTTCGGCGTGCGTGAGGTTTATCTCTAAAGATGTGACTCTGCCGATGTTGAGCAGAAACTCACGACTGGATGCACATTTTAGAACAGATAGAGGCGACGAGGACGTACAAAAACATGGACTCACAAGATAGAAAACACGAAAACATCATTCTGTCGGGAGAGAGAGAGAAGCCGCAGCGTGTGCACGAATAATAAATAATTAGCTATACATCAGAAATCACAGATCACAGATCAGAAGGAACTGAAAAAAGACTTCTGTTTTCATTTGTACATCCAAACACTGAGAAACTGCCAGCATTCACTCGTTCACAAGCCATGATTTCTTGAGGACAAATATAGTGCTTGCATGGGCATGCCAAATTCTCTGGACGGAGGAAAGGGAGGTCACCGGTCCTGTTATGACTTCATAACAGGAAAATTCCAGATCAGCTCGTCTGGGCTTAATACGACGTCATCCTGACATTGAGTAATGAGTATCTACCAGTGTTAAGGCCGGTTATTGTGTCTTGTTGATTGCACGCGAATGTGCTGATTGTGTTTAATAATAACTTGAAATTCGTATAATATACATTGCCACTAGTTTTTGGTTTGAATGCATGCTATTTCAAGTAAATGAACACAATGTTTCTAATTACGTGCTTTCAGTTAAATAACGTCATAACTAGTTTCAGTTTTGAGCGTTTTACCGTTTCTGACCACTAAGTGGCTGTATTGGTTTAGAATTTCATTGCTCTGACTTTCAGCTCCCTCCAAAGATTTTCTATTGGGTTCAGGTCTGGAGACTGGCTAGGCCACTCCAGGACCTTGAGATGCTTCTTACGTAGTCACTCCTTAGTTGCCCTGGCAGTGTGTTTCGGGTCGTTGTCATGCTGGAAGACCCAGCCACGACCCATCTTCAATGCTCCTACTGAGGGAAGAAGGTTGTTGGCCCTCATGATCATTGATGCCCCACGAGGTGTATTCTCCTGTAGACCATCCCAGCCTTGGGCAGGTTTACAATTTTATCCCTGATGTCCTTGCACAGCTCTCTGGTCTTGGCCATTGTTGGAGAGGTTGGAGTCTGTTTGATTGAGTGTGTGGACAGGTGTCTTTTCTACAGGTAACAAGTTCAAACAGGTGCAGTTAATACAGGTAATGAGTGGAGAACAAGAGGGCTTCTTAACCCTTAAATGCATACCTCGGGTCTTTAGCGACCCGAGACGTCATTCACTACCCTCCTCCTCATTCATTTTTTAAAGTTAGACCTTCTTAGTATTCCTCAATCAATCCATTTTAAACAATATAACAAGAAAAATATATATATAATTAAATGCCTGTTTTTACACTAGTTTTTTGTCAAAATTGTATAGGGTCGCTAACGACCCGAGGTGTGTAAGATTATATGCATTTTTTGATCTGCACAATAATAAATAAATCTATAATGACGAAATGAGTGCAATTCACCTTTATTCCACAAGGTGGACATGTCTTATACACAATGATGAAGTGATGTTTCACTCATGTTTTCCTCAGACAGAAAACGAAACAATAATATATATATATTATTACTGCAAAACTTGAAATGGCTCAGCGATTTACTGCAGAGACAGTACTGAACGCAATCAAATATTAGTGTCACTGTCACTTGATGATGGATCTGGTGAAGGAAGCTGTCAGTGATCAAAATATTTATTTTGAAGACGTTGAAAATGAGTTTTGAGGATATGCGTGAGATCGCAAATATGAGGGAAATGCTGAATGTACTGGGAAATGAGTTCTGACGAGGACAGTGATGATGGTATAAAACATCTGCTCAAATTGAACCCTTCCAAGCTCCAAAAGGTAACAAAATATGTTTTATTTTATTCTTCTGTAATTGTTACTCAAATATCAGGAGTTTTATATATTATCGTGACAGGTATAGATCTATCCATGTTAGATATAGATCCAAGTCGCTAAAGACCCGAATATGTAAGAATGTTTGGCAAAACAGTCATGCATTAAAGGGTTAAAGAAAAACTAACAGGTCTGTGAGAGCAAGAATTCTTTACTGGTTGGTAGGTGATCAATGCTTATTGATCAATACATAATCATACTTATGTCATGCAATAAAATGCAAATTAATTATTTAAAAATCATACAGTGTGATTATCTGCATTAAAATTATCTGATTAAATTACACACCTCTACATGCTTTGTAAGTAGGAAAACCTGCAAAATCGGCAGTGTATCAAATACTTGTTCTCCCCACTGTAGGTGGCGCTGTGACCATTTGCATTGGTAGCACTGAAACCTCTGGGCTCTGGTCTGGGGCTGGAGCCCTCTCTGGGCTCTGGTCTGGGGCTGGAGCCCTCTCTGGGCTCTGGTCTGGGGCTGGAGCCCTCTCTGGGTCTCTCTGGGTCTGGGGCTGGAGCCGTCACTGGACACTTGACTTGGACAGAAGCTGTCGCAGGATTCTTGACGGGGACTGGAGACATCACAGGACACTGGCCCTCATTTATCAATCTTGCGTAGAAACGGGTGTATATGTTGGCGTAAGATTATGCTTACAATCCTCTCACCGCCTGATTTATGAAGCTGTGCGCACCTCTGAAATCCATGCGTACGCAAAACCTGCCCTTGATAAATGCCGCGGCTGAAAACGTTCGTCATTAGAATAACACGCCCCTATATATTCAAGTCTCTGCCTCCCCCACGCCCTCATTTTACGCCATGGACATACGGAAGACGGCAAAGAAGCGAAACTTCTCTGACGTGGAGATCGAGACCATCACCAGGGAAGTGGAAAAAAAACAAAATTGTTTTATTTGGGAGTTTAAAGAGTGGGATTAAAGGCGCCCACAAAAATGTGTACGGTGGAAATCCAGTTTAAATAGCTGTTTGGATGCAGTCCGTGCGCAGCTGCCGGGCCTAACCAACGTCCAGTAAAGCGCACAGGCTCGCAACTGGAGGGATACATATGCCTACAAATCAAATGCTTTGGTAAAGTCACACAAATTAAACATTGAAGTCCATGTTGTACAAAAATAAACACTGAAGTTTATAATTACTATATCCCTATTCGCATGGGATTAGTAGCCTATTATCTGGGGACCTCTGGTGATTTGTAATAATTGCAGAGAATGTCTGTGATCTTAATCCCGTGCGAATCGGCCATGTCTGTAATATGTAATGTAAATATTCCCCCGCAAATTACCTACCATATTTCGCCAAACACAGAGGTCCTGTGATAACAGTCCCGTGCGAATCGGCATCTCTGTGATTTGGCCGGGATTAGGCGGATCGTATATAATTTTTGCAAGGTTTTTGTGTCCTGTGCGCATTTCTTCGCATCTTTCATGAAGAATGGATAGGCTGTATATAATGCGCACCGTTATGACTTCCTGTGCGGCCGTGCGGATTATAGCCTACTTTCACTTTAGAATGATCACCAATTTGGGAGTAATTGCTTGAATGGTGTGTTTAATATTATTCTTAATGAAAAACACAAAAACAGAACAGTACAATGACAACTCGCTTAAATGGGCACTTTTTTTTTAAACTGAATCTTCCGTCGTAGCCTAGCTATATTGTTATATTGCTCAGTTACGTTTTTAATTGCGTCTGTTCTCTAACTGAACGAAATTATTTTTATTACTATAAAACAATCAAAATGATATCGATACGACTGTTTATAATTTCATACAGCTATATCTATAACGAAAAAACATTTTCAAGTCTTTACATCATATCCGGGAGATAAGTCAGTAAATTCGAGTAAAATCACAACTTATCCCGTGCGAATGCGCCACGCAAAACTCAGATGTGGGGGAGTAATTTCTAAATCACACGAGGTCCCCAGATAATAGCGTACTTATCCCGTGTGAATAGGGCTTTAGTTGTTGTTGTTGTTGTTGTTGTTGTTGTTTTACAGTGGGTCATAATATAGCATATCTTTGTCAGTGCATTTTGTGGTGTTAGGAATTGTTTTTCTGCATTTTCGCACTAACTCAAAACGTGCGTACACCACCTCCTGAGCTGGTGTAGGATTTGAGCGTGCTGTACGCCAACGTCCATATTGATAGATCTCAAAGTCACTGTAGTTTTGGGTGTATGCCAGGTGTACGCTGGAATTTTGATAAATAAGGGCCACTGGACGGAGACAGGAGACGTCGTAGGACACTCGACAGGGACGGGAGACGGGTCTGTTCAAAAATCAATAAGCCAGTGGTCCTCCAACGGGCTCTGGACAGAGACAAGGGACGTCACTGGGCTCTGGACGGAGACAGGAAATGGTTCTGTCCAGATTTCAATAAGCCAGTTGTCAGGCTCTGGCGTTGATGGAGTCACAGTGGGACTGGTGAGCTTGTCCTCGGCGAGGCTGATGGCGTAAGGGGAATCACAGCTCTCCAGTACCCATGCGACAAACTCTGTAAAATCCCCTCGAGGTCTCACACTGGGCAGGCGTGCCCCTAGTCTTGTCACTCAAGCTGGCTAAGTAAAAGGTGTACAGCGAATGGTCTGGAAAGTTGGTGAGGCACGGCAGGTTGATGAACTCACAGGTGTGAGCCTCGAGGGAAAAAAGTCCCTTGCTCTAAACAGAGCATCTGCACTGCTGCAGCGACGTTTTGTGGTCTGGTCATCTGTCACGGTTGTGTGTAGTAACAGGCAGGGAACTCAGGAGATGCAATCCAAACTTGTTTTAATCAGAAGTAAATAAACTCAAGGCAGTCAGACAGGCAACAGCACAACTTAGTATAACGGTGACCAGACAAAGAGTGAGGAACAGGGAAGAACTTAAGTAGCAAACTGAAATGAGATAATAAACTGAACACAGCTGAAACGAACATAACTAACGAGGGTAACTATGGTAACAAAGGTGTAACGGTGACGGCCCGATAAATAAAATAAAAAAAAATAATTTTACATTTAGATTTTGGTCAATTAATTTGGGTGCCAGACAGGCAATCCTGTCATATTTTAAACAAATAACCCAGATAGCATGAAAGGGCACTCGTTACATAAATCAACATGTCCGTTCATCGTGATCATGGAAACGGGCCGGGTCGCACTGGCAGCAACAACAGCACCACAGTAACGGACGGACACGCTCTCACTGTTGTTTTCTCTGCTTTCAGGTGAGTTTAGTCCCTAAAATCACACACACACATAATATAAAACTGTTCCTGACACGTTTCTTACCTGTAATTGACACGCTTCTGTCGAATATTTACTTTATTGAAATAGTTCAGTATCTTTGAAAAAGTCTGTTAGCATCTCACAACAGGTTTGCTAATAGGCTAACGTTATAACTTACTTAACGTTAACTCTTATGAAAGTTTGCGTTCCTAATCACGTCTTTATGTGCAGAAGAGAGGCTTTGAGAGTTTTGTTAGGTTTTGCTGGCAATCTGTCAATGGGTAACGTTAATTGGATGTGAGCTAATTTATTTAACGTTAAACTAACTTACTGTTAACGGCATCCCTTACAGGAAGCGTGAAAATCAAATGAAACGAAATTATCTTTCATGGTAAATAAATTACATCGATTACATTTAATGTTTAATTATTTAATAACATTACATTCAATAATTTTTTTTTCTGTAATTTCAGGATAAAAATATAATTCTACAACAACGGAGGTAAAGGAGGACCCATGGGCTGCTGACAGAGAAGTAGGAAACTCAGGTGAAGGAGCTCATTAAATAACTTCATTCGTATTGTACATAAGTAACACTTTAATAAGGGGAACAATTCTTAGCTTGCATATTTGCTGTTTATTAGTATTATAAAGCACATATTAATTCCTGACCTGCATGACCTTATTCTGCAACATCCCTAAATCCTACCTGATACCTAAACAACTAATGTTACCTTACTATCTATTAAGCAGTAAATTAAGAATTTGAGGCAAAGTTAAAGGGATAGTTCACCCAAAAATGAATATTCTGTCATTTACTCACCCTCACGTTGTTCCAAACCTGTATGAGTTTCTTTGTTCTGCTGAACACAAAAGAAGATATTTAGAAGAATGTTTGTAATAAGCAGCTAGAGCAACCATTAACTACCATAGTATTTTTTTCCCTACTATGGTAGTCAATATGTTTCCCATACTAAAGTGTTACCCCACAAAATATTTTATCTATTTCACCATGCATGTTATTTTCTTTTACAATTTGCAAGGTTCTGACATCCAAACGTAAGTAACACTGAGCAATGTAAAATGAAGTAAGCCTTAAACAAATTCTGTTAAGAAATGATTCTATGTATACTCTGTATATTCTACTTTTGCTTATCTGCATTTCACCTCTGCTCTAGCTTGTTTCCTTCTAATAAACCTGACATTATATAGGCTCTGTGGTAAATTGTTTATGTTTCTAGATTCTTCCATGCTGATGGGCTGCACTCCGGTCGAAGAAAATCTTCAGATGTCTAGTAAGCAAAACCTCAAACATACACTCCTGTTCAAAAGTTTAATATATTAGTCATTCATATATTTTCTCTAGGTCTGTTTTGAGTTACGTTTCTCAGAAATATTATTCTGCAGTGCTCCACTCAAAGTTATTTATTTGTGTGTATTTTTTTTACTGATAAATTCTTAAATACTTTTTACTAAATACTTTAAATTCTAACTTTTTTCACTTAAATCTGGTCAGCTTACTCACTGCTCATACTCTTAGCCTATAAAATGTTTGAAGTATATCACCAATACAATATCGGTGTAAAGATTTCATTAGAGTTCTTACAGTTATGGCTGTGCTCTTGTTACCAGATGAGATATAATGTCCAGCGTTTGGTGCTGAGATTCTTCAGGACAAGGCATTGATGTCATCTACACTTGGTACATGAAGATGGTGAGTTTCCCAATAGCTGCCACAATCTCAGATCAAAAGACTGAACACAACAGGCTTCAATCTGTATTCATCTATTTTGATAGGTTTAATGTTACATTATTAGCCTGGAAAATACACTCAAAAAACACTATTGAACGAACTTAAATTAAGGAAAACTTTTCCACAAAATGGAATTACATTTTTCCAACAAAATCTTGTTTGAAATGATTTGTTGTAATCTTGTTGTATGAACTAAAAGGGTTAATTCACACAAAAATTAAAATGAACCCATGATTTACTCTCCCTCAAGTCATCCTAGGTGTATATGACATTCTTCTTTCAGACAAATACAATCTGAGTTAAATTAATAAATGTCCTGGCATTAAAATGGCAGTGAAAGGATGTTTCTGTTTTGAAGTCCATAAAAGTGCATCTATCCATCATAAACGTGCATCTATCCATCATAAACGTACTAGTTATTTTAGTCTATAAAGTTTTAAATATGGATATGTATATCCATATTTAAAACTTTATAGACTAAAATAACTAGCTTCCGGCAATCAGCTGTACACGAGTCGACTTGCACAAAAGAGTAACCCATGACGAGATGTACAGGAGCATCTCAAGCTTTGACGCCTCTCGCTGATAGTGCTGGACAACAAAATGAAGCCCCTCTTCTCTTATATAGAAATCCTCCGCCATTTCTCTTTAAAAATTCTCGTTTTAGACTCTAATTCATGACCGGTGTTTTGTTTTGCTCTATCCTCCGCACTTCTGTATTTGTCATTACGCATGCGTCAAGGGTTACTCTTTCGCCGTAACTCGACTTGCTGACCGCCGCAAGCTAGTTATTTTAGTCTATAAAGTTTTAAGTATGGATATGTTTCTTACACAAACGTGCAACTTCACTTCAGAAGGCCTTTATTAACCCTCCAGAGCTGCTTGGAGAACTTTTATGATGGATGGATGCACTTTTATGATGGATGGATGCACTTTTATGATGGATAGATGCACTTTTTATGATGGATAGATGCACTTTTATGATGGATGGATGCACTTTTATGATGGATGGATGGATGGATGGATGCACTTTTTATGATGGATGGATGCACTTTTATGATGGATGGATGCACTTTTATGATGGAAAGATGCACTTTTATGATGATGGATTATAAAGCTTGGACTTTTTTAATATAACTCTGATTGTGTTTGTCTGAAAGAAGAATGTCATACACACCTAGGATGACTTGAGGGAGAGTAAACCATGGGCTAATTTTAATTTGTTGAACCCTTTAAATTCATTTAGTCAAGACTACTAAGCAAATTGTGTCATTCCCACTAGAAAGCCATGCCTAATAAAGAAAATTGTGTCAGATTTAACTGTTTAATTTTGCCATGCCTTCTATATAAAATAATGTAATGTTAACTACATTCCCACACAAACATATTAAATCCATTTTATCATGAAATTCAAACGATAAATGCCATTTTGACGCTCTTTAATGTGGCGTGACAGATCACTGTACAGGAGCGGCCACGCATCGCGCTAGTGAACACGATCATGTCTTCCTAAAGAATAAACATAAATGAATATCTTAAGGTATATTGAGGATACATTAATACTGAAACGTATCATATGTCATAATCAATATTGTGTTTAGAATTGTGGCATCCCTAATATTTATCCAAATGAGGTTTGTAAATGCATGAATTCCTTATATTTTACATTGATCGTTAATTTTGTATAAAAATTACATATAGAAGAAAATGTGACAAGGTCACTGGGCTTCCCACAAAATGCCATTTAGTGCAAGTCAAAACATTTATTAAAGTTTATTTTGTGTAATATTATGCTGCAAATATTGTCTATTGAGCCAAAGTTACATTGAACCTGGAATGATAATTTGTGTTACCAGATACTTTGCAATGAGTATGTATGATGGATTTTGAACTGTACTATTTTTATTACAGGTTCTCTGGGAATGTCCATGCAGTTAAAGGAATGAAGACATCAGATGTTGGCCTGGACAGATGTACCAACAGTCCACCACACTGACCTCTGATTACTGGATCGCTGATTACTATCATGTTCTGTGAGGGCATCATTATAGCAAGACTGAGCACCTGTAACAGTGGGATTTGTATTTGTAAAGAATAGTCACACATCAGTACACTTAAAGTCAGAGAGAAAAGGTATTTTTTAGAAGTTGCAAACTGTTCTCTCTTACAAACAACACAACAGTTAAACCTTTTCAAATTCTTTTCTGGTGGTGCACAAGTCATATTCTACAATTCACAAATTAAGAAATTCATATGCTCACATTTAAGCTGCGGACAAACAACTTTGACACTGTAACAGTCATGATATGACGTCACACTCTGCAGAGTCTTTTTATAAACATTAATTCAACATTTAACAAATAGTATATTCAAAATATATCTACTCGACTTTCCTACAAACGTTTCTCGTCAAAGGAATGTAAAGTGTAGTGTGACCGCACCTTTATTCTGCAGTTGCTGCACACCTGCATCTAAAGTGCACTGTTAGACATTTCTGTAATTTGTACAGTTATTTACTATATATCACCCAGTATAATACTGTAAATTCTCTTTACAGTAAATAACTGTAATTCCCGTTGCATCATGGGTATTTTCTATGACGTCAAACACCAAATACAGTGATTTCCTGTATTTTTAAAAAATAAAGTATAATACTGTATTTACCACAACGGCCTATTTGGCACAATTGGGATCGACAGGATTTGCTTTAGATTTATATTAGGAACCATCAGTGCAGCGTTGAAAGTTTCACCCGAGGAGAGAGCTCACGGTTCCAGAGAACATATGAGCTGTGTCCGGACACCCTGCGAAGATTTTTTCATCCCCCGTGAGAACGGCAAACAAGCAAGGTAAGTGTGATTTGTACTATCCGCGGTTGTCTACACCCCAATTTTAGCTTGTCAGCATTGGTGCTAAAAACTGAGGTAAACCTAACGTTTTATGAATTTATTGAATTAGATTAGGAACCGGTGCAGCGTTGTAAGTTTTGCCCGAGGAGAGAGCTCACAGTCCGGACAACATACTTTACATAACGTTAGGTTATCATTTGCTTAAACTTTGCTGCTAAAAACTGAGGTAAACCTAACGTTTTATTTTTAAAAAATGAGTATATTGAATTAGATTAGGAACCAGTGCAGCCAGCGTCGTGTGTAACTTAACGTTACTGCCCGAGGAGAGAGCTCACGGCCCGGACAACATACTTTATAACGTTAGGTTATCATTTGCTTAAACTTTGCTGCTAAAAACTGAGGTAAACCTAACGTTTTATTTAAAAAAAATTAGTTTATTGAATTAGATTAGGAACCAGTGCAGCCAGCGTCGTGTGTAACTTAACGTTACTGCCCGAGGAGAGAGCTCACGGCCCGGACAACATACTTTACATAACGTTATGTTATCATTTGCTTCAGCTTTGGTACTAAAACTGAGGTAACAATAACATAAACCTAACGTTTTATTTTTAAAAAGACTTAATGTTAGTGAGTTTATTGAATTAACTTTACCAATACAATGAAGATTTTGTTTATCGAGCATATTAAGCGTACATTAGGACGACGTTAGTTAGTAAATTAACGTTGGCCACTAGTTGCAAAAAATAATGTCGTTAACAAGCAAAGTTTACATTTGGATTGACATCATTTATTTAACATTTTAGATAAGAATACCAGGAGCCTGCCTGTGCTGTGCGACACTGGAACTCATACAACGGTAAGTAACGTTACTCCTCTTTGTTTCTCCACATATTACTGATAGTTCAAAGTTTTTCTTGTATGTTTTAGTCGGGTCTGTTTAACTGAATCACAAAATTATTTAGTTTTTCCACCTCTTTTTAGCTGTAACTAGCCATGTACCATGTTTTTTTTCATAAATTATATTATACTAAAATAATCCAAAACTGTGTTTGTCCAGGACTGACAGATTATAATTTTATTTTCTGGAATTTAAGCAGTCCTGGACAATTTTTGGATGATTTTGGCAGATGAAATATAATTTATGAAAAAAACATGGCAAAACCTTAGAATAATGTTGCTCAAGTGCAAACCTGAATACATTTCTGAACACAAAAGAAGATGAAGAATGTTTGTAACCTAACAGATTGAGGCACCATTCACTTCTATAGTAATTTTTTCCTACTATGGAAGTGAATGGTACCTCAAAATTATCTGGTTACAAACATTCTTTAAAAGGTTTAGAACAACAGGGCGAGTAAATGACAGAATTTACTTTTTTTTGTGTGAACTATCCGTTTAATGACAGACCATTATTCTAAAGTGTTACCAAAAACATTTAAAGCAAAGGCACTAAGGGTGATGAAATTTAAAATATCTTTATTCTCTTAATTTTCTCTTGCTTTAAGTTTTTTTCGTGAGGAAAAACCCAGAGGTGGGAACAAGATGCACCACCAAAACCGGAGTGAGTCGGAAGACCGGGGAAGTTGTGAACAGGAAGACAACTGTAATCAACAACAGAGTGTCATCCTTCCTTCGCCACCTAATGGAGTTTGAATGGAAAAACTTGGACTAGGTGAGACACTTTTTTAATAGGATATGTAATGTACACAGACACTTACGCTGCATTCACACAGGGCGTCATGCCGGTTAGAAATTTTGTCTGACCTGACACAGCGCCGACGCCACGTGACAGTGACGTATGGCATCAAAGCACAGTGAGAGCGATTCAAGAGCAGTCGGCTAATACAGCCGGTGCAGTTTCTCCAGAGCGACTGCACAGACTTTGATGAGGACACAGCTGTTCCACGATTGGCCAGATTCTCCGCATGACAGCGATCACATGTGTTTCGTGTTTATTCTAAAACCTTCAGTTCCTCTAATGTGCACAAATCTCTTTTTTATAACAGTTAAACCTCTTTTCATGTAGTTGCGATGTTATATTGTCATGTTTATCAAAATAAAATAGATGAAAAATGTAGACCCCCACTTCATTGATAGTTTAGGCTTGTATGTTAACTTTATTCTTGTACAAACACACGCTGTATTAATCAGTGCATAAAGTATTACATGACAAAAAATGTCTCTGAAACATCTGTGTATTGACAAATATTGCATTTATTTCACTTCAGCTGATAAAGTGTGCAAACACCGCGCGAGCGTCACTGCGGGAAGCAGAAAGTGTCCGACTTCACGTCTGTGTTTGCAGCTCCTCCCCGCCTGCACTCTGCTACTCTCGCCGATTGGTTGCATCCGGCCGCAGCTGATGTCCAACACACCTTTCAACTTCTGCCGCTTGCAACGTGAGTGAAGCGACGCGACGGAGCCCACAATTCAGTTCAGCAACCCATGACGTCAACCATTCAAAGTAAATGAGAAGCGTTAACGCCGGTGCCCCGTGTGAATGTAGCATTAAGTTTGAGGATACCTTACTAAAGCTAATGCAGTATACATGTAATCCATCCTGCAATAAAAGGTTACATTGTTGTTTTTGATTAAATAGTTTGTGAAATCATGTTGAGGTGATTCAGTAATATTACTTTTTTGGAGCATGTAGTTTGTGCTGCTGCTACTATTATGTACTAACAGTTTTCTTTAGTTTTTTACTCAATATCAATTTTGCTAAGCTAAATAACAGACACCTCTCTAATATGCAATCAGGTTCAGCATCACTACAAAGTACATTCTTCAAAATATTCATAACATTGAATCACCAGCTAAAACAAAAACTGAACATTTCATTTCACATCTTCATGAAGGCATTGCAGGACTGGATTAGACTAGACAGCATACGTTTAGCTAGGTGTACCTCAAAGTGTTAACTGTCTATAAAATAGTATTTTACCATTATGATGAATTGTAATGGGATTATTATTTTTTATTAAATTCCAACAGTGTAAAAAGTTTGTGTATACTCAAATTGTATGACTAACTTCATATCATTCTTATCTAGAGGGACTTCTTGCCATAATGGAGCAGAATCCTGGTTCCTGTTTGGAATCATCCAATGTGGAAGATGGCACAGATCGGTACAGACATGAAACTTGTGTTTGTGTTTGTGTTGTGTTGTGTTGTGATAACTTGTTTCAGAATTAATTTGCTCTTTGTTTATATTTTATTCATGTATATGTGTATTTTGCACCAAAGTTACAGTATTCTTCAACCAACTATTTACAGTATTCTACCAACTATTTTCTGCAGAGCTTTTAAAATTGTAGCTCAAACAATAGTGTGTGGTGCTAGCAAGGTCATGGGTTCAATTCCCAGGGAAAGCAAGAACTGACAAAATGTAAAATGTGTATCTTGAATGCAATGCAAGTCATCTGCCAAATGCATAAATGTAAATTTAAATAATAAGTGATATTGAATGCAATCTGATTACTTTTATACATGATTTTCTGAAAATAAGATTTGATTCGAGGATGTTTTAAAGTGAACTTTTTCCACACATTTAAATGTTTAAGTTAAAGCACTTAAAATGTTTTAAATAAAGAATTTTATATTTCATAATAATTGTCTGTTTGGATTACTTCTGTAGGATAGATTAATGTAAGAATTAATGTAATTCAGTAAGTATTAATGATTGAATAGGATTAGGATTAATGCACTGTTAACCAAGGTTTACAGTAACGGTACTGTATTACAAAATTACAGTAACATGTAGTTACTGTAAACTGAAATGCGGTTATTGTACTGTAAATCTCAAATACAGTCAGTAAGTTACTGTAAAATCTCTTATAAATGTCTAACAGTGTGTGAAGTCATGGACAAATTTAATTAATAAAGAGCTCACATAATATATGTTATGATAAGACATATCAGTATGTGACACTCACACACATGCTCTATCCAGTGATAAACATGTTCTTGTCATTATTAACCAATCAGTAATCATTTATTATAAATGCTACTATTTTACAATTAATATTTAAGACTGTTATAGAGGGATATTTTCGTTGTTTTTCATTAAACTTTATTTGAACAATCTAAAAAAATCTCTTATTTTGTGATTTGTAGAATGGGTTTAGTACAAACTGTTGTATTTGTGATAGAGAAAAGAAAACTACAAGTTTACAAATCCTAATACATGTTCTTGTGACTTTACTGAAATATTCTCTACAAACTCCACTGTCACAGGTGCTTAGTTTTGCTACAATAATACAAGATATTATACAGTACATGCATAATTTGAGTGGATATTCTGATTACATTTTTTACAATTTACCAATGCCGAACCACATCTAGCTTATTAACTACTATTAATTTTGTATATAATCAATATATAAACAAGTGATATTTAATTATTAACAAGGGATTGGCTGGACCCTGCTGACCCACTCAGTATTTCTCGTCCAATGGTCATACTTTAAATTTCCAGTTTCTCTAGTATTGCATCCTTCTCATTGGCATTTAATAATGACTGTGTGGGTTAAACCTCTTTTTTGGCCCAGAATATGCATTTTATTTTTAAAGTAATTAAAAATATTTCTCTATGCTATTGAAATTGTGGGTTACATCTTTGTCACCTTTTTCACCCAAGGAGTTTACATTTGCTGATTTGTACACTAGTTGCAAAGGGTAAAATTACTTTATAAACTATCTACTCACCCATATGCATTTATTTTGTGGAACACAAAAGGAGAGTCACTTAGTCTTAGTCACCTTTAGAAACAAACCCGTGATTTGTGACTAAGGCTGTCAGTCTCATTAGGTTCTGCCTTACATCTCCTTTTTGTGATGTGCTCCAATAAAAATAAGAGGTTTGGTACAAAACAACATGATCAGCTGTATTCTTGAGTAAGTATTGCTTTTAATTGTTTAACTTGAGACTGTTGATATTAGTATTTAATTTACTTGTATACCTCTTTGTGTATTTGAATGTAAATGCCTTTTTCTATTCGTCATATTGAAGATTTGTATAGATGGTTTATGCTTTAAACATATATGTATATATATCTATATATACACTGGTAGGCTATCTGTAACTGTGCTTTGTAAATATTAAAACAATGTTAACTGAATGTGATGTGTGATTATTACGTAAACAGGCTAATTTATCTTATTAGTATTAAGTATTTGAGATTTTTAAAACAGAAAATGTGTTAACTGTATACAACTTTAACCAAATCAACGTCGTTTCAGCATAAGGTAAGCAAAACATCTGCGTAGATTTACGTCAGTTTTGAATGGCGTGTCTGACGTTGGTCTTTGATGCCGTGAGTAGCCTAACGTTCTATGCCAGTGCTATCTGGGTGTATCCCGAAAGGTTCAGCCTAAATGAATAAAGGTCCTAGAAAGCCCATGCAGAGCGGCCAGGATTTGCATCGTCCACCAGTGATGCGCGGGTTGATCCAAAATGAGCGGGTGCCCGCGGCCACCCGCGGTTACGAGTCATCCAAAAATATTTTTAATGATATTCGGGTCACGGTCGGTCGGATCGTCAATAAATCCTTATTTACCTTTTGAATGTTGAGCGTTATTAACTTTTGAATAAATGCTGACGCGGGACAAAATGCCCGATTTCCCAAAACGTTGAACTGAGCAATGCCATTGTACCATTTTAATAGGCTACTTTTAAACGCATTTAAAGTCAGTTTTATGTATTTTCTGAGAGGGGGCGGGATTTTTGTTGGGAAAGTCGGGGGAGAGACGCACACTTCGATTAGACTGGATAAACACATGCAGCATCTTAATTGTTAAAGAAAATTAAACGAAATAAATGAATAAATCAAGCCTGTATTACATAACACTAGGCTATATCATACAGCATTCAGAAAAATAACAGTTTGCGCTCCTAAGGGCTTTCACACTTTTCCAAATGTTTTCCAAATGTGGGCTGATGAATTCTTCAAGCCGGGTCGAAACATAAACATCGCGTTCATCAATAATATGCATCTGGAGCTGAAATGGAAAATGATGGGCCGCCTCAAGAACTTCCTGCTCTCGCTGCTGCACCTCTGAGCACACCACGCCAGAGCCTGAAACATTTTCTCAATGGCCCAATGAGCTACGATGAGCATTTACTACTTTTAAAAAATGCGGGTCAGGAAGCGGGTCGGGTACAATATTTTCTTCTTTTTTTTTGCGGTCCGAGTTGCGGGCGGGTTAGTTGAAAACGTCGGTCGGGTGCGGGTTGTTTATACATTGACCCGCGCATCACTGTCGTCCACACATCGGCCGGAGAGCAATCGCGATCAGATGCCGATGTCTCTGCAACATTTTCCCAATGGGCTTCATGCACACTCTCTTCCGCATTCCAAGTCAGCCAGCTAGGTCACTTCCGGTGCGCGTAGCGTCAATAGCAGCTATGGCGTTTTTCACCCGGTCGCTTCAAGATCTACCTAGGATGACGGTCAACGACGTGAGTCGAATAATCCAAACACTGTGTCATACATCGACAACAAAGAAGGAGAAGGGCTTCAAGCTATACGTTTCAAGCTACATTCATAATTATGAAGGTAAGATCTAACGTTAGACGTGTAGTGTTTATATTCCCTTAGCATGCATGCTATGTAACGCTAGCGCAGTAAGTGAAAATTGTATGTGTCTGTCTAATATTGTGTGTCAATCACGTACATTTTCCTAACGCCATTGTCAATCTCAGTTTCAAACAAGGATTCAAACACAGGAGAGGTAACCATTAGGGCTGAGTGCTACCGATCAATGAGGAAAAGCCAAAAGCCTCACAGCTTGAGTGTAAGGGAAAGTTATCCTACAGGTTCAGAGCAGGCTAGTTTATGAGACAGGTTCTGTTCGTCAGATCAAGTTTCTGTGAATCATCGCATGTGATTCTGCTAAAAGCTATTTTAAATACATATTTTGATTCATATACCATCAATAACACTGGTGTGTTAGAATATTTATCAATATTTAAATATGTACGCTAAGCACTGGGATTCACAGAAACTGAGTTCTGTTTTGTTACGTCTTTGACACACGTTCTGTGTCCCTTGTTATTTAAATGAGTAGAGTGAGAATAATAACAATAATAATAAATAATAATTTGGCTACAATTTTTACCTCCCCCAAATTTAGTTGTTTTTTTTATTTTGCTTTGTAAACATTCTCACTGTACTCATCCATTCTCCTTTTAAAAAACTGTACTTTTATTCTATTGTAACATATTTTTGTATTTTCACAGATTGTGTTTAGGGATGCCCGTCCTGTACAGCTAGAAAGCTGCCAGTGTAGCTGTGTGGCAGGTACAGCTTTGTGTAATCATGTTGCAGCTCTGTTGTACCAGACTGCACATTATTGCCAGCTGAGTATCACCTCTGTTCCCCCAACACACAGCTGCACAGAGACTGAACAAAAGTGGCATAAGCCAAGAACCATGGTAACGTTTCTAAAAGAGTACTTTGATTAAATTGATGAAAATGTGTGTTTATTGATATCCTTTTTTGTTTACATGCAGGGTGTTAAACCTGGTCTGGTCAATGACATGGTGATTCTTTCAGCCAGACCCAAGGAACGAAAACTGGTAGAAGGCATCAGGTTAGTACTGTTGATATTATCATAAGTTGGCTTGAACTTCTTCCTACTCATTTTTGAACATGGGAAATAGTTTTTACTGTTATGTACAATAATTTTGGAAGCTTGTACTGAGAAGTCCATGTACTTACTTATTTGTTATTTTAATTGTATTGTATATATGTAGGTTTGTATGCTTTATGTATATTCATTTTTTTTTTCATGTTCAAATAAATAAACTAAACAATAAACAATCATTAAAGACTTTTTCTGTAGTAATCATATCAGTGAGACCTCAGATAAAGTAATCGTGTGATACATTGCATTTCAACATTCATTGTTAGCATTTTATGCTCTCAGTTGTTCAAGCAAGAAAGTCAAAAACATCCCTTCAGACTTTTTAACATAAAAATCATTAATTTATATTAATTTAGTTTGTTGGTACAACTTATGTATAACTAACTTAATGGCTCTTTTTTTTTTGTCTTTTCCATAGGAGCAACTTGTATAAGGGTGTCAGTTCACCTCTGCCTGAACTTTCCACACTCAGGGTGGATGAAGTGTACCGTGATCTTCCAAGTAATGTGGCTCCGCTAATAACAACTATGGCTATGGACATTAATGTTCCTCTGGTTGACTCTGCATTTGGAAAAGTGCAAGAAGGAAGCGTGCTATCTTATCACATGCCAGCAAAGAGAGTGCCGAAAACATGTCCACACACAGATGCTCCTTCTCTCCCACAGCTCCCACTTCATGGTTACAGGCTGGGGCCCTCTACCTGCTCTTTTGTCTGCACTGAACATCAGCAGCACCACATGATGTCCCTGGAAACAACATTAGAGACAGCACACAAAATTGCCTATGGTACAAAAGAGCAGAGTTCCTGCATTGAGTGGCACCAACTAAGGCGGCCCCGCATCACCTCCTCCAAATTCAGAGAGGTCTGTCACACCAGGGCACAGAGCTCTGCTGAAAATCTGGCAAAAAGGCTTCTGAGACCTAGCCATCAGACTGCAGACATGCGGAGGGGGCTTGACATGGAACCTGCAGCAGTAGAGGAATACTGCAGAGCAAGGGAGGTTAACCACTATCCCTGTGGCTTCCTTATCCACCCTGACGCACCCTGGATAGGGTCATCACCTGATGGCATTGTGTATGATCCAAAGGGACAGTCTGTGTTTGGCCTTGTTGAAATTAAATGCCCCAATGTAGCAAGCTATGTTGACTGCCCATATATTAAGATCAGTGAGGGTAGACACACATTGAGAAAATCGCATGCATACTTTTGGCAGATCCAGGGCCAGATGTTGATTTCTGGTTTGGACTGGTGTGACTTTGTTGTCTACGCACAGGAAGACATGTTTATTCAGAGGATTCCCAGAGACATTGAAATGACCAAAACAATGAAAGAAAAAATAGACCATTTCTTTTTTTATTGCTACCTCCATGCTTACCTAGATAATTAGGCTATTAACATCTATCACACTTTAACAACCTTCTGTAAATATTTCTCTTACTGTCAGTTCTAATTATTTCATATATATTTGTACATATGTTTGGTTCAAGTTTTATTGTTCATTTTTAGAAATCTATACACAACTGGAACTGATACATATTTTTGTCCATTCCCGGGTTTGGGTGTTTGTTTTTTACACCTTCAGTTTCTGACACATCAATGAGAGGCATGTAATGTATATTATATTTCATAGTACTGAAAATATTGTAGTGTGTGTATATATTATTAATTCATTAAATTACATGTTCCTTCCTATGAATGTTATTTTGTTGTTGTTTTTTTAGGTAATGGTTCATAACAACATGAAGCAAATTTAACACAAGTCAAATCATTGTAACTATTTATTATGTAAACATTAATCAGTTTATTATACAGATAGCTTGAAAGCACCGATGAACAAAAGTACTTATAAAATACAAATGATTCAGTACTTATATTCAAAGAGTATGTGCAATGTACAGCAGTGCATAAATAACATGAGGTACTATAAAATGCAATTTATAAAAAGTAATATACAAAGGTACATTTAAACAAAGTGGTTATAAAACTTTAATAAATAACCTATGGCCATTTGTATACATTTGCAAAAGTTAACAATAAACTGATTAGATAGATTTCTAGACAAATTGTGGTCAATTTTATACATTTAAAAAAAATAAATAACTATTTACAGACACTGTGTTTCTCACAGAACAAGTGCTATGCTGGTTTCTTTGCCCAAGCCTTTACAAGAGGCCCGTTTTCATAGTTTGTCAGGAGACAAGCAACAGCATACAGCTGATTAATGTTGCCAAAAAGCCGAAGTGGAATCTCTGTGTCAAAGAACTTGTGTTCCTTAACACGGCGTATTAGACGCTCAACATGCACCCTGAGGCGTGCAATTGTTTGAGTCTCCCTGACATCACAGGCAGACATCTGGGACCTTCCAGAGAGAAATGCTGGCCTATAAATCTTGCAAGGGACAAGGTCATCAACAAGGAAACCTCGGTCAACCATAATGGCCATCCCAGGTCTCAAAAGGGAGAGAATTCCAGACTCTCGTGTGATTTGTTTGTCACTGATGGAACCAGCATACAGTGGAGAGATAAATGTGACCGCCCCATGTGGAGCCACTCCGAGCAGCCCTTTCAGCGTACAGTGGGACTTGTATGCAGAGAACAGTTCACTCTGGAGAAGAGGTGATGAAGGGCACTGGCACCTCAGCTCCGTACAGTCCAGGATGACTGTAGTGTCTGCATAGTCCTTGAACTCAGCTGGCAGATGTTCCCTTATTTTCTCCTCTGGTATCCAGATCCTCACAGACCCTAACACAGTGTACAGAAAGTTGCTCCACGTTGTGATGATCCGACTGACTGTGGACTGGTGGACTCCATACCGGTCAGCAAGGTCACGTTGTTTTGAACCCAGCGCAAGGTAGTTGAGAAACAAGAACATCTCATCAATGGGCTGCAGGGAACGAGTCTGTTCAAAAGAAAAAAATTTACATTGAGAGCAATGTTCATTATCCCTGAACTTTAAGTTGTATTGTATGGTCCATGTAAATAAGTACTTACTACAGTGGAACTCGGCTCTGTAAAGGTGCCTCTCTGTGCTTGAGTCACACTGACCATATATGGCAGCGAGGGTTCTATTAAGGCCCAGAATCTCATCAGCAGGTCATAGGATGCAAATCTAAACGAATACAATTTAGATATTAGCATTTATATCTTGTATCATCATTTTATATTTTATCATTTTTAATTTTCAAATAGTTTGTCATATATCGGGACTTAAATAATGTTTATCAGTCATTCTGGGAGACACATCCAAGTGAATAGGGAAATAAATTATACATCAATATTGCTATGAAATATTAGATATTATGAAAATGTCAATTATTACTCCCATTATTCTCTCTCTCTCACACACACCACTACACTATCTCGCGCTCTCTCTCTCTCACACACACACACACACACACACACACACACACACACACACACACACACACACACACACACACACACACACACACACACACACACACACACACACACACACACACACACACACACACACACACACACACACACACACACACACACACACACACACACACACACACACACACACACACACACACACACACACACACACACACACACACACACACACACACACACACACACACACACACACACACACACACACACACACACACACACACACACACACACACACACACACACACACACACACACACACACACACACACACACACACACACACACACACACACACACACACACACACACACACACACACACACACACACACACACACACACACACACACACACACACACACACACACACACACACACACACACACAACCATATCTGTTGCTGCAAAAGTACTACAGAACAATCAGTATGTTTGACAATAACACCGATGCAAGGATACTGACAAAAGTTTAGACAAGTCAAAGTTTAGTTTAGTCCATCTAGTTACATCTTACCTTGTGAAAAAACGTATGTCCTTGTCTGAGGCAGCAAAACGATGAATCCCAAACCGCTGACTCATTGTCAGCTTGTCGACTTGTTCCCTCAGCTTCAGGATCTCCTCTCTGAGAGACATGTTGTCCTCAAGGGCTAAATCAAAAACGGCAGGATCTGGAGCAGAAGCGTAGTCGTGGTCCATGAGGATATCAGCCACCTTGCACGCTGTGTTATCTCGCGACACCGCTGGCGGCGGCCGCTCTCTCCTCTCCCATACCCCCGGTCTTGAAGTGGGAAGGGTGAAATTGTTCCACTCAAACAATGCTGGAACAGCTCCCTTAACTAATAGCCGTCTCCCTGTCTCGGACCCTGGCTCACGAACATCCTCCTTTTTAAAATGCCGGCTACATACTCGGGTATGGGGAGTAACTGTAAAGTTGTCCCTCCGGATAGCGACAAGCCATTTTCACCTTATTTCCGCATCAGATGGAAATGTGTGAAAACTAAGTACTTTGTTGTACTTACTTGAGGCTTGACACAGAGGCACACAACAATGTTCAGCTGTAGTGCTGTCGGTTCGCTGGAATTTAAACGTTTTCTTTGCCATAACGCTATCACTTGGGCCTTGGGGACAAAAAAATCACCTCAGCAGTATGAAAGCGGAAGTAGCTTAGCTGGCGGAGATTTTAGCGGAAGTACGTAATCGCCTGCGTGTGCATATAGCCTATTAGCAAACGCTCTCTGAGCTACATCTTGCCGATGGAACTTTGTGCATCGGGTCCACATCGGCCCAACGTACGTGTGCTATCTGGGTAGGATGTGGTTTTGAAAAGAAGGTTGTATTTCACAGAAGAAGGGAAAATTAACAAACAAGAAAACAACAATATTAACCACAATCCACTCTCAATTCTGGTTGAAAAAAACAAACAAAACAAATTTAATTCAAATCGTTTTCATTTCAAAAGTACCAAAAGTCACAATTTTGGGGCAAAGAAAAGAAAATGGCAAAACAAACTGAAGTCAAAGAAGAAGAAAAAAAGAAATGAAATAAGATGAAAACAAAACAAAAAAATGGAGATGCACTACTCACGTCTTAGTTTGAGTACCGTGTTAATAGGGAGTGTGGAAAGTGCTGCGGTGAATTGTGTTAGTGTGTGTGCGGGGGAAAACCAGTAGTGATAGGCAATCCGGCTCTTTTTCGTGAGCCGGCTCGTTTGACTCAGCTCACTGAAAAGAGCCGGCTCTTTTGGCTCACAAACGGCTCTTTAATTTTTTTAATGTTTTGTCTATGATAGGTGTGAAAACAATTCTAATTAAAAGATTAAATTAAATAATAATACTCACAATGTCTCACAATTTCTTTAAAAATGCATTGATTTATGAAAAAATTATACTATTAAACATTTGCATTTGCAACTGGTCCAGAAGACTGCGTTGCTTTGGGTCGCGGATTAGTGAGTGGATACATCTCCACGTGAGGTGCTGGCTTCAGTCGCTCCTCCAACACCATCACTAGCAGGACCACTAGTTTCTCGAAGCTCCGCTAGCTTCACAGTTGGTGCACAGTTCGCATATGCCAGTGTAGGTTGTGGGTAGAACCGGCTTTATGTGAGATTTTGTTTTGGCAAATTCTACACTGTGCTTTAACATTGTCTACATCATAAAATGATTCCAAATGCTGCTGTGCTTCCGACTCCTTTTCCTGCTTTTGTTTGAACTTTTCACAGCTGTTTTTCCTCTCCTCTCCTCCGAGTTTGACAGTTGACACTGTGTGTGCGACGCGTGTGTGTGTGATGGCTCGGCCCCTCCCTCATGCCGTATAATTGGTTGACACCTTGTGTATGATTGACAGGAACAGAATGTGAGGCTGACCAGACAGTCGAAACGAATGTGTGCGCCTTTAGCCCTATATCATATTTTTTTTTTGTTCTTTGAATTAGTCAATTATTTTAAATAAAATAAAATTCATTATTTAATTATGACAATGATTTAATTTCTATAGGCTATATATTTTTTTAAATAGAGTCGGCTCTTCAGAAATGCGAGCCAGCTCCCGTCGTTCACCTAAAAGAGCCGGCTCTTAGAGCCGACTCATTCGCGAACGACCCATCACTAAAAACCAGCCGGTTTGTAATGCAGTGATGCTTTCCGCAATGGTGAGTCTCTTTGTTTGGGAAACAGCACGGATGATTCCGACGATCGTTACACCAGATTGTTGCAAACGTTCGGCACTGGAAACATCTTGACTCTGGGAGTGTGAGTGTCAGAACTACACTCCCACGTCCACTCCAGCAACGGCCCAGCGTTCAACCAGCGTTCTGAGGAATAACGTCACCGCCACCCAGGTAAGTGGAAATACGTTCACCTTCACCTTTCTTTTACGATTTCGTGAAGTTAACACCACAGCAACAGTTCTTCCATTTAACGCGGAGTTGTTGGCTTCTCAGCGCACATTGATTGAGGCTTTTCGGTTCTCACTTCTCCCGCACTCTGGCACAACCTCGAACAATGCTTTCCACAAAAACTCTCTCTTTTTTTCCATTTTCCATTTAAATTCCTCCTTTTATCTGATTACCTCATTTCCTTTTCCAATTTGGCAACGGAAGTGGGCGGAGATTAAATTTGTTTTTGTTCTTTTGTATTTCAGCTTTGTTACAAAGGACTGGCGGGAAAACTGTGAGAAAGGAACATGTGACAAATCAAAATACACAGAAAAGACCTAAAGAACAGACAAACATATTACAGTCAGGAGATCAGGTTTAGCAAACAAAATATCGTCTAGATAAGCGATTATGACAACACTGGGAAAAATGACTGGGGTTGTAATTGTAACAACAACAAAAAATCTACATTTTCAATAAATAAATCCACGTTTGGTACTTAATATTTTGAGTAGCTTAATTAATATAATGTTGTAGTAAACACATGTTTTTTTTTTACAATTAAATGGTGTGTGTATTATCTTGAGTAATGTTTACCAGGCTTTTTAGATGTGTGCCTTTTCAAGATACTTTTTAAGTAAAATTTATTTAAAAGACTAAACAATTGGATTAGGTTGTTGCAAAAACACAAATGTTCATGACAGACGTCATTTTGATGGGAGACTGGACTGAATTTGCACTGCTGGCAACAGCGGCACACAAAAAAAGGGTAAGAATGACATTAAATATGAACTGTTTAATGGTTTGATGCCTATAGACAGATGCAATGATAAAGCTAAATGTTTGAATTATTGATAAATACTTAAATTTGCTTGAATTATATGGCTTGGCTAACGATTTTTCTCTGACTGGTGCTAAAACGAAATTGTTAAATAAAGTTATTTTTGTTTGTTTTTGCACATAAAGTGTGTTCTCATCGATTCATAAAATTAAGGTTGAACCACTGGTGTCACATGGACTATTTTAACAATATCTTTCCTACCTTTAGGGCCTTGAAAGTGTTAATTAAATTGCTGTCTATGGAGGGGTCAGAGAGCTCTTGGATTTCATCTGAAATATCTTGTGTCTGAAGATGAACGAAGGTTTGGAACGACATGAGGGTAAGGAATTAATAACAGAATTTTCATTTTTGGGCGAACTAACCCTTTAAATTGGTGTTCACTTTTCTCAGTGATACATTTTTATCAGCTGATGTAATAATTATTTGAATTTGATGTTTTAACATTGTTCAAAACACATTTTTAATTAGTTGAGTTAATTATGTTCTCAGTGGGTTAAACAGACCAATGGTCATTGAAAATACGAATATGAAATACTGTTGCTACACTCTTGTAGTACTTACAGTTTTTTTTTGTGTGTGTGTGTGTGTGTGTGTGTGTGTGTGTGTGTGTGTGTGTGTGTGTGTGTGTGTGTGTGTGTGTGTGTGTGTGTGTGTGTGTGTGTGTGTGTGTGTGTGTGTGTGTGTGTGTGTGTGTAAAAGTAAAAACAAAAATAAAGTACTTTGTTTTGCACTGTTGCATTGTAATTTTAAAGTGAATAAATGTTTTGAATTGATATGCTGGTTTACTGTTTCATGGTATACTTTTAAAAAATGCAGAAAAAATTTAATTTATAGAAAATACATTTAAAAAATAAAAGCAGCTTGGAAAAAAGTAACTTAATGTGTGGCTTACAAGGATACATTTGTAAACATTGCTTAAAAGCTTATGTTGGATAAACATAAAACTATAATTTTCTAAATTGATCAAATTGAATTGCCATTACTTAAGAGTCTGAAAACATGCAAAGTCTAATAATAAATAGAAATCAAATGAGCTTAAAATACTCAAAAAGCTTATGCAAATAGTTGCCTCAATTTTATGGAATAAAATAGGCACAGTATTTTTTACAGTGAAGATGTTGTGACCAGTGGCAAAATGCAAAAATGCCTTCAATGAAAATTTGGAATTTGAATAGCAAAACTGCTCATGCCTTGTCTTCAGACAAAAAAATAACATATGATTTTATTATGTTAGACATTTTAGACTTTTGATTTCAGAGAATATAACATATTATGGTGCAGACTAAACCTCCCGATTCTCATTCTGAAGTTTAAATGTTAATAGAAGCATGGCATATTTGCCAAAACATGTAATAAACAAACATGCGAGGTGAAAGTGATTTTTTAGACTAAACAGCTAAAGATCACATTGCAGCTTATTCTGTTCTGGCCAATAACTGCCCACTTAGGCCATTTAGGGGCGTGTTTATGTGAAATTGAAATATGGGGTGACTTATAACATCTTCAGATTAACCAAGAAACAAATACGGGGTGAAATCACTCCTTTACGTGTCCACAATCTTCCTCAGGTGACAGTAGCAGTTGAAGCCTCTGTGTAAAAATACAAGGGATTTTCAGAACAAACATTTTGAGGTAAGAAATTAAAATTTCACATCTAGCCACTTTGGGTTCATGTTAATGGATCTTAAATGACAGATCTAAAAACATTTGAATCAGCATGTTTTCATTTAATGTAAAAACATCCACACAAGGGTTTCAACTATATGCTTTAAAAAAAAAATAATAATAATAAACTATAAAAAATATGATTTCTGAGGAAGCGAGAAGGGATGTAGGATGTTTCAAGCATTTTGGAGAACTGCCACAGTTCTTACTTTGATTTAGATGGTCTCAGTTGCTTCTGTCTCTTCTGAATCAGTGATGGTGAGATCAGATCTCTGAGTCATGCCAACAGTTAGGGTCTCCTTGTTCATAACAAAATCTCACTGTTCACAAAAAAGAATGATTGAAAATCTAAAATTGATATTCTCTACTTGTAATTTAAAAATAAAATGTGCATAGATTTTGCACAGTGCATGCTCGTATTTATTTCCAATTTTATTGTGAATTAAAGTCATATCTTTGCCATTTTTATATGTTTACCATTTTAAATTGAAATGTTTAAAATTAAATTAGGTTTGAGGGTGGTGTTGGGAAGATGATCTCATTTATTGACAGGGGCATAGTACAAGATCCCGGGCCCTATGCATTGGCAGTCCTGATGGGCCACCATGTTCCCAAAATAAAATAGATGTAGATGCTATTTAAAAACTGAAATAGCTTTACTAAGTGAAAATAGATTATATTTACACATAAAAGTAGCAGTTCTTTCCAATATGTGTAATAGTAATAGCATGCAATTTATACTTTTTGATAGATACATACTATTTGCACCTCAGTATTGTTGTACATTAACAGGATTTAATAATAAAAAGTGTAAATGATTATATGTATTAAAATTATTAAATGGATGCAGCCTTAATAAGACAATAAAAGCCCTCCCTACACCTACCTCTAACCCAACCTGTATAGGAGCCTTATTTTGCTTATTTTAACTGACAAATATTCCAAATTATGTGGTGCATTTCAGTCTTTAAGTATTTGTGTTTAGATTGTAAACTTTATATGTGTGTACTAATTATTCTCTCATTTTACATTGAAATATGTTGCATGTTAAAATTGTACACTGGCCCTTTAAGTCATGCGGTGGTGCGTAGCCTACTTTGTAGGAAGCCCTAAAAATCTTGTTGTTTTCTCGTGATCTCAAGATAACAAAAGTTGTTTTCTCGTGATCACAACTTATTCTCTAACTTATTCGCTCTTTTATGTTGTGGATCTTTCAGCAAAATCTTTGCGTCACTTAATAAACATTTTATTTGTGTAATTAACATTAAGAATAATTATCAACAGCTCAAGCGCAGACGGAGTACCTTCAGAAGGATGGCAGATTATTCTGTAACTGCTATTCTAAAAATCGTTTAGAGCTGCTTGGATCCAACCCACTTTATTTTCCGCATTCGTTTGAAATAAAATTGCATTGCATAATTTGTTTATGATAGTATCCTACTTGTTAAGCAGAGCTGACTAGATACCAGTTAAAGACAGAGAATAAACAAGCTTCACACAGGTTGCAGTGAGAACACAAGAATCACTTGTTTATTGGTACAGGTGCAGCTTAAATAGAACATCACATGGCATGGACACATGACAAACACACCTGAAAGGTATCCTCCACAATAATTGGGAGCATACTCATTAAACAATCAATCAATTAACTTGCTCACACATTATTCACAAAGGAAAACAAAAACAAAGAAACATCATGGAAAACAACTGCATTACATCTTGGCTTGGCTATAACCCAAACAAGAACGTGGAAAAGGTAAAGGATTATTTGCCAATGCAATTGTACCTTGGTTGTCTTCATAGATCATAGGTACACCATATTGATAATCATCAAGATGTTCAAGCAATTGTGTCAAGTACAAACACTCTTGTATAGTGGCAGCTAATGCCATGTACTCAGCCTCACATGTTGATAACGCTACAGTTGGCTGCTTTTTGGTCTTCCAAGAAATCAGAGGACCATGCTTACATAGGCTAACACAATAACCAGATGTACTCTGTAGGTCATTTGCATCACCTGCCCAATCTGCATCACTGTAAGTCACCACCCTTAACCCTTCATCACATTTCCTGTAACAGAGCATCTTGTCATTTGTACCTTTCAGATATTTCAGTACATGCTTTACAGATGTCCACTGCTCTTCTGCTGGCTCCCTGAAATACTGGGACAATTTGCTAACAACATAACTCAGATCAGGTCTAGTGCATGAGGTTCGGTAGATTAGGCTACCCACTGCCTCTCTGTATTTCCTGGGATCAATCAACTTTTCATCACCATCGGTGTAATTAGTGCTGTGCGGTATACCGGTTCATACCGAATACCGGTATTTATTTATTTTATAATATGAATTTTGATGATACCGCAATAGACAATGATGTAAATTAATAAATAAACTGACAATTCAAAGAAGAATTGGCCAAAAAGTAACTGCTTTATTCTTTCTGTGTTAAACTGATGTGTGTCATTCGTTCAGAGAGTGCTCTTAAATGTATTGCAAATATCCGCGTTTCTCCCTTGTTTTGGCAGTTTGTTGTAATATAAGGTTAGATTTTTTTAAATGCTTAAGGTGCCCTCCACTCAACTTTTAAAATTCAGGTGTCTGTAAGTATGTCTCTGAGCATGTTGCAGGTCTGTGTTATATTGGTTGTTTTCTCTCCACAGCATCATTTTGTGGGGCTTTGCACACCTGTATTAACTCTAGTGTGGAATTTTTCTACAATATTCACTCATCATGACAGTAAAACAGGGTATTCTTGTCAATCTCCTGCAGTATTTCCTCTCTTAATCAGTAGAAAATGTGATTAACACCCGGTCATTCATAGGGGAAAAAATACCGTCATATACTGTGAAACCGATATAATTTAGAAAAATACCGTGATATACATTTTTGGTCATACCGCCCAGCACTAGGTGTAATTCAGCTTTGGTTCACAAGGTGTCGACCTGGGTTTACAATCTTGCATGTCAAATCTTTCCAGCAGTTTGTCAACATAACTCTGCTGTGACATATTCACACCCCCATCACACTGATCAAAAGTGATACCTAGAAAATTCTTCAGTCTTCCTGTATCTCTTTGACAGTTTTAAAGCTCTCTCATCACTGGCAGCAATAACCAAGTCATTAACCCATATCAATATTTTCACTTTCTCATGTTCTGTTTCTCTCTTGTAAATACAATGATCAGCTGGGTTTTGTACAAATATATTTTCACACAGGTAGTTATGTAACATTTTGTTCCAGTTTCGACCTGATTGCTTTAGCCCGTACAATGGTTTGTCCAGTTTACACACCATTTTTTTTTATTTGTCTGAGATTTTACCAAGGTTATTTTCGTAAATGAAGACTAAAACTATTGGTCAAAAAACATTTTCGTAAACTGAAATAAAATTAAAAAATCATAATAAATGAAAAACTAAAACTAAACGAAACTAACAACTCTTACTGAAAAACGAACTGAAATAAAATAATAATTAGCAAAAATAAATATTGGTTTTCGTATTTAATAAGCTTTCTTTACTGTGGTGGAAAATCTGACCTGTAGCGGTTGAGTGAGTGTGTATATGGAGCTACAGCCCGTGAAGTGAGCTGAGGAGATTAACCGCTATCCTCTGATGCGGCGCGTGCAGTGAATACACATCGCTAGTCTTGTTCAACAGCTGTTCACAAAGAATGCGTTCGTGGCAGTGAAATGGGAAATGACACAAGGTAATGAGATGCACGTTAAACTTGAGTTCACTACTTTTAGAGTGCCGTTACATACGCGACGCGAGATGCAGGTGCAACAGAAACTATGGTAGCAAGTACTGTGTGTTTAAGATTTCATGTTCGCATAATATTGACAGGCTCAAAGGTGTTATCATTGTTTTTACAAATCATTTACTACTAATAATATTATCATCCGTGTGGAGACATTTCCCCACAAAGTAGGGAATACCAGGAAACACATGCATACACACACACACGTCATTATTTAATCGCACTTCAGTCTTCAATCTTCACAACAGTTTGCGTTGGCTGTAGTCAGATGACTTTAGCTGTGGTCACACTGCTAGCCTACATTGTACTACTGAAGAAATAATCTTTAAATAAATAAGCTTTTAATTGTTTAACAATATTTCATCTTTAATATGAATGAGTTTGTCTGGAATTTATAATTTTTACTTTCATATTTTTACGTTGCATTTATTTGGTTCTTTGTTCAATCTCAGACCATTTTTTGTTATATAGGTCATAGTTTGACTCAAGCTTTTTTGCTTAAAGGTCCCATGGCCTGGTCCCAAGTTCCCCTAGCCTGAATATTGTCCCCAAGTGCATAGAAATGTTGATCGGTGTAAACCCGAGTTCTGGCTGTCTCTCTCTGCCTTTGAGAAAATGACAGGCCAGACTAGCCAATCCTGAAGTCTCCTGGTTTGACGTCCAAGCAGGAACGGTTACCTCCCTTTCCTCCGCCCAGAGAATCTGTCACGCCCATGCAAGCGCTCCAGAGATCATTGCTTGTGAAAGAGTGAATGCTGGCAGTTTCTCAGTGTTTGGATGTACAAATGAAAACAGAAGTCTTTTTTCAGTTCCTTCTGATCTGTGATCAGTGATTTCTTATGTGTAGCTAATTATTTATTATTCGTGCACACACAGCGGCTTCTCTCTCTCCCGACAGAACAGTGTTTTCGTGTTTTCTATCTTGTGAGTCAGTGTTTTTGTACGTCCTCGTCGCGTCTATCTGTTCTACAATGTGCATACAGTCGTTTCTGCTCAACATCAGCAGAGTCACATCTTTAGAGATAAACCTCACACACGCCGAAGCTCGGGCTGCACTGGCCGGTGGCCTTCAACATCCCCGACCCCCAGTACTGCATCTGGCCCACAGCGGAGGCACCAAACGCGGCGTGAGATTAAGCAGAAGGGGGGTAAGCGTGAGCATATTCGGGCTAGCCAGCTATCCCCACAATAAACTGGATTACATTCGATTACTGCTGTTGTGTCTTTGTTTGCGCTGTGTACTCAACGCGCGTCACTGACGCTTTTATTTTATTTTAAAAATAATGCTAATATCAACACTTACTTTTAACTCGTTCATCTCGACAGCTGTAATGGTACTTTGCATGTGTTACAAAGTTGGTAATAATGATGAAGACGGACTCGGTGTGACTGGGACTCGTGTTTATTCAGAACTCTCAGATACAAACACAATAAACTCGCGCTGAAAGACAGTGCTCTCATAACTCAGTAGTTACTATAAATAACTTTGTTAGCAATCGCTGAGCTCAGTCTCTGGTAACATTAGTGATGTCCGGTTCGCGAACGATCTTTCTTTTGAACCGGTTCTTTTTAGTTAACCGAATCAGTTCACCAAATCGGACTGAATCGTTCTAAACGGTTCACGTCTCCAGTCAGCGCTGATCCATAATTTACTAAAGTTACTAACTTTCTGACATGAGTGACAGTCCCTCCGACTAGAAATTGACTAATAACCTGAAGTATATGCTGTAACTACAACAGTTCAGACATGCTGAGAACTGATGTGAAGTGAACTCCGGTCCATCCGTCTCTCTGGCAGCAGCTCGTGCGTCGTAGACCTTGTTAAACCACGCCCCCTCCGCTCATTTAAAATGCAAAGATGTCAGCCAATCACAACAGTGGGCGTTTTTACTGAAGTCTCACAGCAGACACGCCTTGTGAAGCAGGGCATTCAGCCACAGGGCAAACAGCAGTATAGAAAAATGCCTTTTATTTCTAAATTATGACATTTTATGATGTAAAAGTCATACTAACAATATAAGTACACCTCAGGAAACATTATAAAATAATAGAAAAATGCCATGCCATGGGACCTTTAAGCATTGTCTGTGAAACCGGGGGTAAAATTACTAAAACTAAAACTGAAACGAAATATATAAAAACTAAATAGAAATGTGTTTACAAAATAAAAACTAAAACTAGCAAAATAATTTATAAAACTAACTAAAACTAAACTGAAATTTGCAAAATCGAAAACGATAATAAAATATTATCTATATTAAATATTATATATTAGTTTTAAACTCAGTTTCAATCAAAGTGTGTGTGTGTGTGTGTGTGTGTGTGTGTGTGTGTGTGTGGTGTGTGTGTGTGTGTGTGTGTGTGTGTGTGTGTGTGTGTGTGTGTGTGTGTGTGTGTGTGTGTGTGTGTGTGTGTGTGTGTGTGTGTGTGTGTGTGTGTGTTGTGTTCTCTTATCTGCTTTCAGGGAGTGATAACATATTAAGGATACTGAATTCGCTCCAGAAAATCAGGATGTCGTGACATCAGTCAGGCACTGTTGGCTCGCCGTACACTCGTCCAAGGTTGACTCGAAAAGTAACTTATGCATCAACAGGAACAAAAAAAAACAACCTGCATAATGCAGAGAACTCATCACTCATTCACATTCACTTAATCTGATAACAGATATAAAATCACATGCAATTTCAGATGAAATTACAGAAATATTTTTTTTCTCTCTTTAACTGCATATTAACTTAAATTATTTTACAAAGCACACTATCACAAAATGGCCCCGTTTGCATAAACTTAATGCACATCAATCGGTCTGTGACGCAGTTGATTTTAACATCACATTTGGATTAACTCTGTAAACTTCCATCCATTTAGCCCAAAAACCAGATGCTAATGGCTTGGTCAAAAGGAATTCTGCGTGTAAGCATTTTCAGCCTTTCGGTGAAGTTCTCTTAATTTATTGACATCTCATTTTAAATCTGACTCCATTAATAATTTTATCTGACTCCAATTCTAAGTGACTCCATAAAGTGTGCTACATTTAGAGTTTATCAGCTGATTTTAAGATTAGTTGCGATTTAATTTAGATCGTTGATTTTCTTTGTATCTTCCTAGTTTTCATATTCGTTCATCGAGAGACCCAATATCGCAGAGAAACAGACGCTTCCGGACGCGCGTTCATGGGCACAAAATGTTACTTCTGTAATTAGTCAGAGGATACAGAGTGAATATTTTACCTTTAAGTGGTTGCACATGCTCACTCAACAAAAAGTGTAATTTTAGTAATATTCACGAACTGCAACTTGCCAATCCAGCGATAGTCAGAAATCGGAATATCGCGCACGCTGCGCCCCATGCTTCAGTCGTGCCGTCATCGGTGTGATCTATCATAACCCTAGATTTTGCGGTAATAAAGGAGTATATATCGATCCATACTAGAATAATGATTTCAGAATAATACAAGATAAATCAAGATTAACATTTATTTTGGCCAGACAGGAAAAGTAAATAAGTAAACAAGAATCCATGGTACACAACTGATCAGCGTAAAAACATAAAACACAATTGCAAAGCAATATGAAAATAATTTAAAAGAGTCATCATGTCTGGCACACTACATGCAGTTTGGGTCAGTGTCTCAAAGACACTGACCCAGCACCACATGGGGGTTCTGACTACAAAATGTTCCCCCCGGAGAGTTAGGTTACCCAGCCTTAAATACTCCAAGTAGAACAAAAGGTTTGTTTGTAAATATTTGCAACACAACCACCTGGTTTTGGGGGAGTGGATCAGATATCTTTGAAGAGACTCCTCAAAAGGAGGACTGAATTCTCATTAGTTTTCAATCTTTCTAATACTACTAGTGACTGCAGTGAAACTGAGACCATTTTACCATTCGCACCGAGACCTTTAAAAAGACATCAAACATGAAAGGGATAAAACAATAGATTTACAAGATACATCATCACTGGTATATCTGCATTTGGTGACTTGAAAACAGGGCAAGGAGAGGGCAAAATGGGGAGGGGGGAGAAATGTTTGTCAGGGTGGTGTCACACAGTTTCTGTGAGATCTTCTCTCAAGATTAGTGACTTTTATTGTTCAGTTGCTGGGGTGTGTATCTCAGCTTTTGTCTTATCACCAAAACCGATCCTTACAACTCTGATTGGTTTTATGACAAAACAATCTTTAGATTCTTCATAACAACATGTATATTTCAATATTCATTCATCATCTGTTGGTTATCAATCATATTTCTTACAATAAATCATTAATCGAACACATATGCGCGATTACAGAGCAACAACTGAGGAACAACACTCACCGGAGTTTCTTGAAATAAAAGTATGAAAGATCCTCTGGATTTCACTGGAAATTAACTTTTTTCACTCTATTTAAACACTTTTAAAGTAGTTATGCTTTATGATCTTTCTCCACTCTCATTTGTAAAAAAAAATGGCTGCTTGCTTCCTTTGTATATTATACACTAGTCATGGAGAAAACGCCCTCTAGTGGAGAATAATAGGTACTACATTTTTTCTATTTCAAATTAAGAGTCCATTAACCATCTTCATGTACAAGGGCATGTACGTAATTAATCACAGCCCTTGATTGATACTTTCTTGAAGCACCTTTGGTACCAATTACAGCCTCAAGTCTTTTTGAGTATGATGCTACAAGCTTGGCACATCTATTTTTGGGCAGTTTCTCCCATTCTTCTTTGCAGGACCTCTCAAACGCCATCAGGTTGGATGGGGAGCGTCAGTGCAAAGCCAGATCTATCCAGAGATGTTCAATCGGGTTCAAGTCTGGGACATTCTCAAGGACATTCCATAGCCATTCCTTTGTTATCTTGGCTGTGTGCTTAGGGTCGTTGTCCTGTTGGAAGATGAACCTTCGGCCCAGTATGAGGTCCAGAGTTGTCTGGAGCAGGTTTTCATCAAGGATGTTTATCTTTCCCTCGATCCTGACTTGTCTCCCAGTTCCTGCCACTGAAAAACATCCCCACAGCATGATGCTGCCACCACCATGCTTCACTGTAGGGACTGTATTGGCCAGGTGATGAGCAGTGCCTGGTTTCCTCCAGAGTTCCATCTTTGTTTCATCAGACCAGAGAATTTTGTTTCTCGTGGTCTGAGAGTCTTTTGGAAAACTCCAGACGGCAATTTACTGAGGAGTGGCTTCTGTCTGGCCACTCTACGATACAGGCCTGATTGGTGGATTGCTGCAGAGATGGTTGTTCTTCTGGTAGGTTATCCTCTCTCCACAGAGAAATGCTGGAGCTCTGTCAGAGTAACCATCTGGTTCTTGGTCACCTCTCATACTAAGGGCCTTCTCCCCCGATCGCTGAGTTTGGCTGGGCGGCCAGCAATAGGAAGAGTCGTGGTGGTTCCAAACTTCTTCCATTTATTGATGATGGAGGCCACTGTGCTCATTGCGACCTTCAGAAATGTTTCTGTACCCTTCCCCAGATCTGTGCCTCGATACAATCCTGTCTCATGGGGTCTAAAGACAATTCCTTGGATTTCATGGCTTGTTTGTGCTCTGACATGCACTGTTAACTGTGGGACCTTATATAGACAGGTGTGTGCCTTTCCAAATCATGTCCAATCAACTGAATTTACCACAGGTGGACTTCAATCAAGTTGTAGAAACATCTCAAGGATGATCAGTGGAAACAGGATGCACTTGAGCTAAATTTTGAGTGTCATGACATTATGGGGAATTGTTTGTAGAATTGAGGGGGGGGAACCTAATTTAATTCATTTTGGAATAAGGCTGTAACATAACAAAATGTGGAAAAAGTGAAGTGCTGTGAATACTTTCCAGGTGCACTGTATTTAGCTGTAGGGATGACATATTTTTGTAGGCCAAAGCAAAGAACCAAAGTAGAATTTTAGCACTTCTGGTTCCATTGTCCCAAAATACATTTTTGAAGGAATCTTTTTTTCAATGGCTAAAATGACATCTGTGGTGAACACAAGCTCAAGATATTTTCATATTTTATTCTACTACATCACTTTCAGGGATAATGCTTTTTAAATAAATACTGAAAGAGTTTTCAAAAGCTTGGTGGTGGTGACGTTGAAGTCAAGCGACCGTGGTGTAGATCATTTATAGCCTAAAGTTAGCTTTTTATTTCTAGACTTCAAAATTCATTTAGGTTGTGTTTGTAAAAAACATGTATGTATCATACACTTTTGTTGATCACAGAGCTTATTTTTTTTGCAATAATTCAAAAGTCCATAGAAAAATCATTCAAGAAATTAATTAAAGGCAGAAAGCAAAAATATATCAGCACTCTGATATATCAGCACAAAATATAGCACTCTATTGCCAGCTGTTGTACAGACCTGTTCTGGCCGGTAGGTGGAAGAATGGTCAGTTGGCAGGTTTCAACATCACGATTCAGGTAATAAAATAAAAAGAATCTTTAGTGAAATTGAGAACTTATGACTGACTTTTATTTTTAATTAATTAATAACAGCTGTTTAACTTTTGAGGGAAATTAAATGCAATGCATTAACTCACAGGTGTCATTCTGATATCATTTTATCCAAAATGATTTTATCATTTCATGCATTCCCTGGGAATAAAACCCATGACCTTGACGTAGCTGGTGTTTCTCAGTGTGATTGCTTTAACACACTCTATGAAACAGAAAATGGATGATTTGTTTTATATCTCTTCTTAAAATACAGCAGCACGTGTTGGTGATAAACAGCAGAGAGGATCTGTGTGAGCGGTCATGGACCGGAGTCTGTTTGTTCTGCTGCTGCTGTCAGGTTGGTGTGGTCATTTGTAATCTGTATTTATGATGATGTGTACACATATTGTTTAACATGTTGATTTTAACAGGGCTCTCCTGGAGCAGTTCTGCTCTTTACAGAGAGTACTATTATATAAATGAGGGAATGTCGTGGCCAGAGGCTCAGAGTTACTGCAGAGAGTGGTTCACTGACCTGGCTACTGTAGACACCATGGATGATGTGAACAGGCTGGTGAATATAGTGGATGTTGGATACAGTGGATCAGTGTGGATTGGATTGAAGAGAGGGACACAGAATCGCTGGGCTTGGTCTAATGGAGAAAACATATCCTCTCAGTACTATAACTGGGCTTCAGGAGAGCCAAATGAGAATGCATCTTGTGCAATTTTTTATCCCAGCTTCTGGGGTGATGCGCCATGTCATCTTACCCTATATTTTATGTGCTACAAGGGTGAGTTCCCCGTTCTTTTAAATGTATCACTGAGTAATTTAACTGGGAAAGAAGAGCTATGAACTGATTTTTACTTTTGCATCTCTCAATAGAAAATAATGGATACATCTTGGTACAACTGAATAAGAACTGGAGTGATGCTCAGAGCTACTGCAGACAGTATTACACAGATCTGGCCACCATTCACAACTCTGGGGAAAATAATCAGATAAATACGATGATTCAATCTGATTGGTGGGTCTGGTTTGGTCTGTTCCTGGACTCTTGGGAATGGTCTGACAAATGGAGTCTCTCCTTTAGAAACTGGGTAGCAGGTCAACCATCCCCGATTTCAGGATCCGATGACTGTGTCGGCATGTCAAGAACCAATTCTGGGAAATGGGTACATGAAAGCTGTGATCTACAGCATCCTTTTATCTGCTATGGAGGTGAGTTTCCCCAGTTAACAAAATCAAGTGAATCAAACAAGAGATTTGTAGATCATGGTTGAAAAACAAATTACAGCTCTGATATGTTTTCATTTACTGATGTATCTTTTATGTTCGTTAAAAGACTTTAAATCTGTATTTCTCTAGATGAAAAGAGAAAGCAGATTGTCAGACTGAAATTGTCCTGTAATGGAGAATGCGCACTGAATGATCCTTCAGTACAGACTGCCATTCTGAATGAGGTTTGTCTCTGCCTTGAACATTGTTCAGTTTCATGGTCTTATTCTGGTGCAACAACACAATTTGCCAAGTATGTACTGGGTAAAACGACTAAGGATGAACATATTAAAAAACATTACCTTATTCCCAAACAGCACCGCTCATTATCATAATTGTATTGCCGTTTTATTTTGTTATTAAGGGCTATAGATTATATGAAGTCTATAAGTGTTACGTGGTTTTTCATGTTTTATTTGTATTCTTTCTTGCTGGTCTTTCAGATTCATGAAAAGCTGAAGAGTGTGGGATTGAAAAGTGACAGCAAAATAAGCTGGAGAAAGGGGAAAGGTGAAGAGGTGTTTCATGAGGAGATTAATCATGTGGTGAATTCAAATAATACATGTAGGAGATATAATTAGTGTACTTTTAAAAAAAAGTAAACTCAGCGCAGATTGTTGGATGGACTGCATTTATATAGCGCCTTTTTAACAGACCTACGGCCATCCAAAGCACTTTTTGTTTTCTTAAATTAGGTAAAATGTTATCATGTTGTTTTGAGGAACTGAAAAATATTAGTTGTAGAATACAATATATACTGCATTAATTACATTAATACTTAATCGAGACTAACTTTATTATATACTGCATTCTTACAAGACTTTGCCTTTAATTAAGTTACTTGAATGAATTTCCTTTAATTTATTATTTAAATCACCACTTAACTCTTTCATTTTTAAATGTCATAATTTTTTAGTAAAGTTAACATTATTTTGGTTTTAAAAAGTTCAAGGGTATATGCAGAGAGGAATTATGGGAACATATAATTTTGTGAATATGGCTTTTGAGATGTACTGTATGTGTATGACCTTATTTCATATGTAAAATATCATGACATAATAAACTCAACTGGAATCATATTGTGCATATTATTCCCATTTTCATATGATACCTGTCTAAATATGAAATGTATAATATACAGTAGGCTAAACAGTAAAAAATGTTATGTGCTATTTACTTGGTTTTGGATTGGTTTCTTTAATGGAATCTACCTGAATTAATCATGTAAAATCTCCTAAATTATTTAGTCTATGAAACAATCAATTTAATACTTTTAGTGAAATGTGCTTATTTATTTTTTAGTTGACTTTAAAAAAAGGGTATAAATTAGAGTGAATGGATAATACCTGTTTATATTTGTCTTGTGATATACAATGAATAGACTGCATGCTACTAGCACAGCACAAGCAAAAACAAACTTGTTACTTCACTGGCATTAGCAAAGTCATTGCTCATTGAACAAAGCAACACGCTTTATAATATTAGTATACATGCAGTTATCCACAACCTAACCATAAGATCTACTCTTCTGCTCAATGGTAACGGTCAAAACTTCAACATAAAGAAACTCTTTCAATTATCAAACATAACTGATCATTAAACCAGATGTTTCCCTTCACTCAAAAATACATAATATAATGTAACGGTGGTGGCAGCCCTTAACTCAACTAACAAATTTAACAAAACTGCGGGTGCCAGACAACTGCCAAAATTCAAATAACCCAGGATAGCAAATTTAAAACTGTATTCCTGATATAATCACATTACTTCACAGGGAAATCCTTTGTTTCAGGTAAGAAAACACATAAAACAAAGAAAAACAAAACAAAATATCAAAGGTGACAGGTCGATCAGTCCGTGTTATTCACATTATCTGAAATCCCCACTGATACTGGAAACATCACACTGAAAGTCTGCATCAGCAGATTCGCACCTCCACCTTCTTGCCAAACTTTATACACAATAAAAAGAAGAAAAAGAGAAAGCACTTTAAATAAATACTTAGGCGTTGAGACTAGGGATGAAACGGTATGGAAATTTAGCATCACGATTATAGTGACCCAAATTATCACGGTTATCAATATTATCACGGTTTTGTTCAAATGAGATGAAAGTGTTCAAAAAGAACAGATGCACACACTTAAAACATTTAAACAAGTTTTATATTTGAAAATCAACAAACAACAAATAAGTCAAGCAGCTCTATGCACTTTTTTAAGCTAGATTCTATTCTGTGGGATTTCCTTCCTTATAATGGCCGTCGTCAATAGCAACGCATAATGCATAAATAATAATAATTTGTCGTAAATATAATCTCTAATATTATCTCTGTAAATATATTCAAGCAATATTCTCATCAGTGTTCAGCAATGATGCATTTTAATCTAGCATATTTTGTGTAAGAGCCCAAACAGTATCCTTGTGAAATAATGCATAGCCTATCCATATTTCCATATGATTTGACAGTTTATTTTATTAAATATCAAAAGGTGTGTATCATACCTGACACCTAAATGATCACTTTACAGTCAGTTTTATGACTGTCATTCTCTTCAAATGCTATTGAAGTTAGAGACGTGTATAATGTTGCCAATGTTGTATCTTTAGAGACGGTCCCTAAATTCGCCCTGCGTTATGCCAGTCATATCAGATGCGCTGTGGTTCTGCTGTGTTTGTTTGAAACTATTCTCGCTGCTGAAATAGAACGGAAACAGTTCGATCACTGTATAATGAATAAATCTCCAGCGTACATCGCACGTTTATCTCTGATCTGAGTGCAGATTTCAGTGAGAGCGGCGCGCGCTCTGAACATAACTCCGCTAATCTGAACGCCTCTGATTATGAGACGACATCGCTTTCATAAACTCAATAGAAACACGTGTAAGTGGTTATAATGCGCAACGCGATTATAACAGATGGCTTTTGAGAAGACTAATAAGTTCAACAGCCAGAGTGGCTAGTGTGCAGCCGAAATAACGCTACACTCGCAAATGGTGGTTGTTAATGTCAAGCCCTGATTATTAGGCCTACCCCTTAAATGTCACCCAGTCTAGACTGAATTTGTTCGTTCGCTTCACGTTATTATTTCCCAGACGTAGTTCTGGTATTGAGGTCAAAGTCCAATTGCCTTGCGTTCGTAGTTTTGAAGTGTTCCCTCTATTACAGCGACTTTCTTCTGGCATGTTCTGCAGACTGGGTGACCATCTTCGATTAAGTTTCCCTCAGGACTTTTGTAAAAGCCAAAATATGACCACACCTCAGATTTGGTCCTTTCAGAAGTCTAAAAACGGCGCTGTCACTGCCTTCTGCCATTTCTTCTTATTCAAAAGACAGCGGTGCGGTGCGCCAGACTGACGCTGACTGGACAAGATTTACCATGAGTTTTCACAATCGTGATAATCACACGCGGTTTTAATGATAATTAAATTTTATACGATATTACTAACCGTCACTAAATTTTATCGTGGTTTATCGTGAAACCGGTAATCGTTTCATCCCTAGTTGAGACACGACCGCAGTGCTTCCCTGAAGTGTCTGCAGAGATTGTCAAATCTCCCCTGTGAAGGCCTCATCAACACTCGGGCGGAATATTCTGAATGTTCCGATCCAATCGGACTACTGACCTGTAATGCTGCCTGAATCATAATCATACACTGTTCATTCATTGGCCAGAGGAAAACTGCCCCCCCCCCCCCCCCGACTGAGCCTGGTCTCTCCCAAGGTTTTTTTCTCCATTCTGGTTTTGGTTCCTGTCACTTTTGGCTTTTGGCTTTTGGCTTGCTTAGTTGGGAACACTAAATATTCAGCTATATTATTGATCTGCCTGCATTGACACCATTGTATGAGAAATTAAAGCTTTAGCGTAAGTTCTGTCAGGAAGATTCAATGTTATGTCACTCATCACATTCAGGCCTAACCAATCACGTCCTGATTCACAGAGTATAAAATATGGTCACTTACTCATGTCTGAGTTTGCAGATGCTGACGCCGACATTCACCTCTAGCCTCCCCACCACCACCAGGATGGTCCCTGCCTATACCTCCCGGGGGTCGGCTGCGCCCCTGCCTTCATCTTCAGGCAGGAAATGCTGAGTCTGTTGCCCTCGTAACGAAAAGCTAAGGACGGGGCCTACGCCAAAGAACCTCTAATTATCATACTTGCTGGGCTATCAATAAACTTGTTATTTTTTGCACTTCATCTGGTTTCCGAATCTTTCTGGTAGAACTGAGCTGGACTGCACTCTTTTTTCAAAAGTGGATGTACAGCTGAAACAACTTTATATTATAGTATATTTATATATAGTATATAGTATATTTTTTTAAGCAAAATCATTTAGTCATCTGATTCTTCTTATCCTTCTTATTGCTTGTATTCACTGTAACTTCTCTCTGACTAGATACTTTACTGACATTTCGGTCGACTGATCTTGAGAGCATAGCAGTAAAAAGTTATAAAAAATGCAGTATCAAAATGAGGACAAGAAATAAGACTGTGGCTGCATCTGAAATCGCAATATACTTAATATATAAGTAGGCAGTACCCGGATGACCTATGTCTGGTGACATTCTGAAATGTGCATGCAATGGACTATCCCAATTAATGCAGTGAAGCGACGTTTTATTTTACAGATGTTTTTTATCCAGAGTGACTGGATAAAATAAAAGCAATAAAGATCCTAGTTCTGTAAAGCATGAATCTGCATGACTAAGTGGTATATGAAACAAAAATTTTAAAACATAAAAGGGCTCTAAACAAGAACTGATTCTCGATTCCCAATCCATTCGCTGTCGCTCGTGTTTTAAAACCTGATGCATTTTGAGAAAAGTGTTCAAATACATGAGTTAAATGAAAAATGCATGATCCAAGTTCCAAGTTTTATTTGATTCTTTCTTGCTGGTCTTCCAGATCAGTGAAAAGCAGAAGAGCATGGGGCTGGAAAGTGACAGCAAAATAAACAGGAGAAAAGGGAGGAAACAAAACTGAAATGAGCACTATTTATTTATTTGCTTATTTTGTGAAGGCAGAATTGCTATTTCTTTTAAGTGTGCTGATTCACTCCCATGTTTGACTTGAAAAGCAGATACTATTTTGTTTACAAAACTCTGTGAAGGACTTTGTGACCTATTCAAAACCACCTGTGAGGATCCTGACACTCCCTGTAGTCACTGAACTCACACAAACACCGTATTAAATTCGTTTTTCTTTAGTTTGAGCGTAACAGCGCTGGTTTGAGATGGGGGACCTTGCTTGTGCTGCAGGATTTTAATCCATGACGGTGTAGTGTGTTACTAATGGTTTTCTTTGAGACTGTGGTCCCAGCTCTCTTCAGGTCATTGACCAGGTCCTGCCGTGTAGTTCTGGGCTGATCCCTCACCTTCCTCATGATCATTGATGCCCCATGAGGTGAGATCTTGCATGGTGCCCCAGACCGAGGAAGATTGACGTCATCTTGAACTTCTTACATTTTCTAATAATTGCAATCTAATAATTGCAGTTGTTGCCCTCTCACCAAGCTGCTTGCCTACTGTCCTGTAGCCCATCCCAGCCTTGTGCAGGTCAGTGGCGGTTCTACATTTAATTGCACCCTGGCCAAGACCTCCTTCTAGCAACCCCCCCAGACCTAAAAAATGTTTTGCTTGCATATTAGTATATCGGCTGTTGATTGTTGCAAATATTAACGGCTTATTCTGCATGACCGTATGGATGTATTGTACATCCCTTATCATACCCAGGAATGTAGCCAGGTTTCTAATCACTGAGATCCCAAATGTGAGGTTAGGGGGGTTGGGGGGCATGCTCCCCCGATAACATTTTTATTTCTATGATCTACATATGTGCATTTAAAGATGTTCTGAAGGCCAAAAAATTTTTATAACAATAGCTTGAAAACCATGTCAGTGGGCAGACATTTTCATCAGTGAAGAAAGTAGTAAACATGGTTAACTGATATTTATATGTTTTATTAATCATTTTCGTAGACATGTTAATTTACTGAAGGCTACCAGGAAAGCTAGGAAACTAAGTTTAATAAATGAATTCACAATATGCACACATTCATTACTAATCTTAAGCCCAATACAGGCTGAAAAAACCGGAGCTTTTTATTAACTGAATGCTACAAATGGAATTATATTAATTTACAATGTACACACTCTTTAATCTTGCCTGATCTAGCTTTGTTAGTATTTCTTTGTTTGTTAATTACATTATGACTCACATTACATAGGCCTATTTTCAATTAAAAATGGCGAAATTAGACATAAGTTTATTAATTTGACAGAATATTTTTGTGATTTGTTCAACATTTCTGACTTGAATAAGGAGATCAAATGTGTCGAGACGCGCTGCTAAAATTCGCGCCTCATCAGCTTCTGTGTGAACATAAAGCACGCCTACTCTGATTTGATTGGTTTTCTCAAATATTTTGACATTGACGAGTGGTGACAGACCAATGAGGCTCAGATGAACACACACACCTCTGCTTCTGGGAGAGACCCAGTGAACTGATCCCCGCACCCACTCCCCCCTTCTCACACACACAACCAAAGTGCACGGCAGCTTCTCAGTAAGCAGGTGCACCTGCAGTCTGTGCAGAGGGCGTCAATTGACCAATTCCCCACTCAGTGAAACGATACATATAAAACCGCTTCGCGGCGCAGAGGATTTTTTTTTTTTTAACTGCTCGTGCTGCCCCCCATGTGTCATGAAAAAATGCCGCCCCGGGCGACTGCCCGGTTCGCCCGTGCCCAAAACCGCTACTGGTGCAGGTCTACAATTTTGTCCCTGATGTCCTTACACAGCTCTCTGGTCTTGGCCATTGTGGAGAGGTTGGAGTCTGTTTGATTGAGTGTGTGGACAGGTGTCTTTTTTGTATGATTTATTTAAAAGTCATTGTATGATTTTTAAATAATTAATTTGCATTTTATTGCATGACATAAGTATTTGATCACCTACCAACCGGTAAGAATTCCGGCTCTCACAGACTTGTTAGTTTTTCTTTAAGAAGCCCTCCTGTTCTCCACTCATTACCTGTATTAACTGCACCTGTTTGAACTCGTTACCTTTATAAAAGACACCTGTCCACACACTCAATCAAACAGACTCCAACCTCTCCACAATGCCCAAGACCAGAGAGCTGTGTAAGGACATCAGGGATAACATTTTAGACCTGCACAAGGCTGGGATGGGCTACAGGACAATAGGCAAGCAGCTTGATGAGAAGGCAACAACTGTTGGTGCAATTATTAGAAAATGGAAGAAGTTAAAATCAAGATGACGGTCAATCTCTCTTGATCTGGGGCACCATGCAAGATCTCACCTCATCAATGACCATGAGGAAGGTGAGGGATCAGCCAAGATCTTGGCCAACAACCTCCTTCCCTCAGTAAGAGCATTGAAGATGGGTCATGGCTGGGTCTTCCAGCATGACAACGACCCGAAACACACAGCCAGGGCAACTAAGGAGTGGATCCGTAAGAAGCATCTCCAGGTCCTGGAGTGGCCTAGCCAGTCTCCAGACCTGAACCCAATAGAAAATCTTTGGAGGAAGTTGAATGTCTGTATTGCCCAGCGACAGCCCTGAAACCTGAAGGATCTGGAGAAGGTCTGGATGGAGGAGTGGGCCAAAATCCCTGCTGCAGTGTGTGCAAACCTGGTCAAGAACTACAGGAAACGTATGATCTCTGTAATTGCAAACAAAGGTTTCTGTACCAAATATTAAGTTCTGCTTTTCTGATGTATCAAATACTTATGTCATGCAACAAAATGCAAATGAATTACTTAAAAAACATACCATGTGATTTTCTGGATTTTAGATTCCACCACTCACAGTTGAAGAGTACCTATGATAAAAATTACAGACTTCTATATGCTTTGTAAGTGGGCAAACCTGCAAAATCGGTAGTATATCAAATACTTGTTCTCCCCATATATCTAACAAACTTCACAGAGGACCAAAAAACACCAAGACAAGTCACTTATTCAAACAAGCTTGCTTATTTGTCTAGCAGATTTGGTAACACTTGAGTAGGTTACTCTTAGTTGTTAGTACTGTTAAAAAGTACTGTTAGTACTGTTAAAAAAAAAAATTCTATTCTGTGCTAGATTAACTGAGACTTGTTACAGCACTTGCATATTGTTGCCCTTGACTGCTCTAGTTGCTTCTATTGCCCTCATTTGTAAGTCGCTTTGGATAAAAGCGTCTGCTAAATGACTAAATGTAAATGTAAATGTAAATGTAGTTGTAAAGTATAGATGTAAAGTCTAGATGTAAAGTAGTTCAAAGTCACAAAAACAGGCAATTCATGAAGAGAGGGGCATAGAAACGCTGGGCTTGGTCTAATGAAGAAAATGTTACAAAAAAAAACGATTCTTGGAAATGGGCTCAATATATCTGTGATCTACAGCATATTTTTTTCACCAGAACCGGGAACCCTTCCTATAACACCCGATGTACTTGTTTACATTGTAAGAAGAATGGCATCAACTAAGGGTGTACTCACACTTGGCGATCTGAACCGGGTGTGATTGACCCCCAAAGTCTGGTTCTAGTTGGGCTTGGGCGCAGTACGCATGTAGTGTGATCGCTAACCGCGGCGGAGCACAGAACAGCTGTGCACTACTGTCATCATTACAACAGCAAACACCAAACTATTACTACTTGGATACACTTTTCGATTAAATCAAGTATGTTTAGGTTTATAACGGTCCTGGTTCTCACCTTATTGATGAATTGTAGTATGTGAGTAAAGCTGCAAATTCCTCCATCAAAGTCAGCTGCCTCCGTAATAATCTTCTGATTACCGTGCAAGGCAATCAAGTGAAAATCGTTACGCGACATATATGATAAATATATTAGGCAGTCTATTAGCGAAGGCACTTTTCTTCCGGTCTTCTTCAAAACAAAAAGTTGGATCATGAATGACGTAAGCGTGCTCCGGCCTGGTACTTTAAGTGCAATGTGAGTGCAGGTCAGCGTGGAGTGGGGACAGCATGGAGTGGGGAGGGGGTACAAGGCAACCGTGCCTAGTATGAGTATACCCTAATATTAGCCTCTGTTTATCCAGAGGTTTACTGTGGTCAGCAGTATCCAGATCACATGGTGGACCTGTGCCTAGACACAACCGCAGTGCTTCCCTGAAGTGTCTACAGAGATTGTCAAATCTCCCCTGTGAAGGCCTCATCAACACTCGGGTGGAATATTCTGAATGTTCCAATCCAATCGGACTACTGACCTGTAATGCTGCCTGAATCATAATCATACACTGTTCATTCATTGGCCAGAAGAGAACTGCCGTCCGACTGAGCCTGGTCTCTCCCAAGGTTTTTTTTCTCCATTCTGGTTTTGGTTCCTGTCGCTTTTGGCTTTTGGCTTGCTTAGTTGGGAACACTAAATATTCAGCTATATTACTGATCTGCCTGCATTGACACCATTGTATGAGAAATGAAAGCTTTAGCGTAAGTTCTGCCAGGAAGATTCAATGGTATGTCACTCATCACATTCAGGCCTAACCAATCACGTCCTGATTCACAGAGTATAAAATATGGTCACTCACTCATGTCTGAGTTTGCAGATGCTGACGCCGACATTCACCTCTAGCCTCCCCACCACCACCAGGATGGTCCCTGCCTATACCTCCCGGGGGTCGGCTGCGCCCCTGCCTTCATCTTCAGGCAGGAAATGCTGAGTCTGTTGCCCTCGTAACGAAAAGCTAAGGACGGGGCCTACGCCAAAGAACCTCTAATTATCATACTTGCTGGGCTATCAATAAACTTGTTATTTTTTGCACTTCATCTGGTTTCCGAATCTTTCTGGTAGAACTGAGCTGGACTGCACTCTTTTTTCAAGAGTGGCTGTACAGCTGAAACAACTTTATATTATAGTATATTAATATATAGTATATAGTATATTTTTTTAAGCAAAGTCATTTAGTCATCTGATTCTTCTTATCCTTCTTATTGCTTATATTCACTGTAACTTCTCTCTGACTAGATATTTTACTGACATTTCGGTCGACTGATCTTGAGAGCATAGCAGTAAAAAGTTATAAACAATGCAGTATCAAAATGAGGACAAGAAATAAGACTGTGGCTGCATCTGAAATCGCATATTTCCCTATATAGTAAAACGAATAGGCAAAAAACAATTTGTGACAAAAGTAGTATATCCAAATTCACAATACTGATATATAAGTAGGCAGTACCCGGATGACCTACTATGTCTGGTGACATTCTGAAATGTGCATGCAATGGACTATCCCAATTAATGCAGTGAAGCAACGTTTTATTTTGCAGATGTTTTTATCCAGAGTGACTGGATAAAATAAAAGCAATAAAGATCCTAGTTCTGTAAAGCATGAATCTGCATGACTAAGTGGTATATGAAACAAAATCTTTAAAACATAAAAGGGCTCTAAACAAGAACTGATTCTCGATTCCCAATCCATTCGCTGTCGCTCGTGTTTTAAAACCTGATGCATTTTGAGAAAAGTGTTCAAATACATGAGTTAAATGAAAAATGCATGATCCAAGTTCCAAGTTTTATTTGATTCTTTCTTGCTGGTCTTCCAGATCAGTGAAAAGCAGAAGAGCATGGGGCTGGAAAGTGACAGCAAAATAAACAGGAGAAAAGGGAGGAAACAAAACTGAAATGAGCACTATTTATTTATTTGCTTATTTTGTGAAGGCAGAATTGCTATTTCTTTTAAGTGTCCTGATTCACTCCCATGTTTGACTTGAAAAGCAGATACTATTTTGTTTACAAAACTCTGTGAAGGACTTTGTGACCTATTCAAAACCACCTGTGAGGATCCTGACACTCCCTGTAGTCACTGAACTCACACAAACACCGTATTAAATTAGTTTTTCTTTAGTTTGAGCGTAACCGCTGGTTTGAGATGGGGGACCTTGCTTGCGCCACAGGTTTTTAATCCATGACGGTGTAGTGTGTTACTAATGGTTTTCTTTGAGACTGTGGTCCCAGCTCTCTTCAGGTCATTGACCAGGTCCTGCCGTGTAGTTCTGGGCCATCACCTTCCTCATGATCATTGATGCCCCATGAGGTGAGATCTTGCATGGTGCCCCAGACCAAGGGAGATTGACCGTCATCTTGAACTTCTTACATTTTCTAATAATTGAGCCAACAGTTGTTGCCTTCTCACCAAGCTGCTTGCCTACTGTCCTGTAGCCCATCCCAGCCTTGTGCAGGTCAGTGGCGGTTCTACGTTTACTTGCACCCTGGCCAAGACCTCCTTCTAAGTTTAATAAATGAATTCACAATATGCACACATTCATTACTAATCTTAAGCCCAATACAGGCTGAAAAAAACGGAGCTTTTTATTAACTGAATGCTACAAATGGAATTATATTAATTTACAATGTACACACTCTTTAATCTTGCCTGATCTAGCTTTGTTAGTATTTGTTAGTTTGTTAATATTTCTTTGTTTGTTAATTACATTATGACTCACATTACATAGGCCTATTTTCAATTAAAAATGGCAAAATTAGACATAAGTTTATTAATTTGCCAGAATATTTTTGTAATTTGTTCAACATTTCTGACTTGAATAAGGAGATCAAATGTGTCGAGACGCGCTGCTAAAATTCGCGCCTCATCAGCTTCTGTGTGAACATAAAGCACGCCTACTCTGATTTGATTGGTTTTCTCAAATATTTTGACATTGACGAGTGGTGACAGACCAATGAGGCTCAGATGAACACACACACCTCTGCTTCTGGGAGAGACCCAGTGAACTGTTCCCCGCACCCACTCCCCCCTTCTCACACACACAACCAAAGTGCACGGCAGCTTCTCAGCAAGCAGGTGCACCTGCAGTCTGTGCAGAGGGTGTCAATTGACCAATTCCCCACTCAGTGAAACGATAGATATAAAACCGCTTTTATATATATAGGATTTTTTTTTTTTTAACTGCTCGTGCCGCCCCCCATGTGTCATAAAAAAATGCCGCCCCGGGCGACTGCCCGGTTCGCCCGTGCCCAAAACCGCTACTGGTGCAGGTCTACAATTTTATCCCTGATGTCCTTACACAGCTCTCTGGTCTTGGCCATTGTGGAGAGGTTGGAGTCTGTTTGATTGAGTGTGTGGACAGGTGTCTTTTTTGTATGATTTATTTAAAAGTCATTGTATGATTTTTAAATAATTAATTTGCATTTTATTGCATGACATAAGTATTTGATCACCTACCAACCAGTAAGAATTCCGGCTCTCACAGACTTGAGTTTTTCTTTAAGAAGCCCTCCTGTTCTCCACTCATTACCTGTATTAACTGCACCTGTTTGAACTCGTTACCTTTATAAAAGACACCTGTCCACACACTCAATCAAACAGACTCCAACCTCTCCACAATGCCCAAGACCAGAGAGCTGTGTAAGGACATCTGGGATAACATTTTAGACCTGCACAAGGCTGGGATGGGCTACAGGACAATAGGCAAGCAGCTTGATGAGAAGGCAACAACTGTTGGTGCAATTATTAGAAAATGGAAGAAGTTAAAATCAAGATGACGGTCAATCTCTCTTGATCTGGGGCACCATGCAAGATCTCACCTCGTGGGGCATCAATGATCATGAGGAAGGTGAGGGATCAGCCAAGATCTTGGCCAACAACCTCCTTCCCTCAGTAAGAGCATTGAAGATGGGTCGTGGCTGGGTCTTCCAGCATGACAACGACCCGAAACACACAGCCAGGGCAACTAAGGAGTGGATCCGTAAGAAGCATCTCCAGGTCCTGGAGTGGCCTAGCCAGTCTCCAGACCTGAACCCAATAGAAAATCTTTGGAGGGAGTTGAAAGTCTGTATTGCCCAGCGACAGCCCTGAAACCTGAAGGATCTGGAGAAGGTCTGGATGGAGGAGTGGGCCAAAATCCCTGCTGCAGTGTGTGCAAACCTGGTCAAGAACTACAGGAAACGTATGATCTCTGTAATTGCAAACAAAGGTTTCTGTACCAAATATTAAGTTCTGATTTTCTGATGTATCAAATACTTATGTCATGCAATAAAATGCAAAAGAATTACTTAAAAATCATACCATGTGATTTTCTGGATTTTAGATTCCGTCACTCACAGTTGAAGAGTACCTATGATAAAAAATTACAGACTTCTATATGCTTTGTAAGTGGGCAAACCTGTAAAATCGGTAGTATATCAAATACTTGTTCTCCCCATATATCTAACAAACTTCACAGAGGACCAAAAAACACCAAGACAAGTCACTTATTCAAACAAGCTTGCTTATTTGTCTAGCAGATTTGGTAACACTTGAGTAGGCTACTGTTAGTTGGAAAGTCTAGATGTAAAGTAGTTCAAAGTCACAAAAACAGGCAATTCATGAAGAGAGGGGCATAGAAACGCTGGGCTTGGTCTAATGAAGAAAATGTAAATAAAAAAAACATTCTTGGAAATGGGCTCAATATAGCTGTGATCTACAGCATATTTTTTTCACCAGAACCAGAACCGGGAACACTTCCTATAACACCCGATGTACTTGTTTACATTGTAAGAAGAATGACATACACTAAAGGCCCGGGTATACTTTGGCCGTCCGCGTTCGTGCACCGCCCGCATGACGTAATTTTCGTCATGCGGAGGGCTCTCGGCCGGCCGCACACCCCGTCCGCGCGCAGCCCAAATTTTGAGACCGCGCGGACGGTCCGCGTGCAACAGCGCATGCGTCAACAGTATAGAAGAGTCCACTAGGTGGCAATACGCACAGTATTGAGCACAGTGTTCAGCCGTCGAAGAAGAGTGTGCAAAGACCGGTTTAAAAACAACACGCTTGAAAAAAAAGAGAATTTTTGATTCTTCAGTGTTTCTTCCAAACTATGTTGCAATGGTGGATGCACTACAGTTCTTCTCCGATCATGCCCAGCGAATGTCCCGTTGATGACAGGACTCAGTGCTGCCCTCCGATGTCTGGTGGAGCATAGACACTTTTTTGCTGCGCATGTGTCGAACGCGATCATCCGCGCGCATCCGTTGTGTAGTATACTTTGAAAGACGCGCGGACAGGGCTGCGCGCGTGACGCGTCCGGGCACGGTAAGTGAAGTATACCCGGGGCTTAAGGGTGTACTCACACTTGGCGATCTGAACCGGGTGTGATTGACCCCCAAAGTCTGGTTCTAGTTGGGCTTGGGCGCAGTACGCATGTAGTGTGATCGCTAACCGCGGCGGAGCACAGAACAGCTGTGCACTACTGTCATCATTACAACAGCAAACACCAAACTATTACTACTTGGATACACTTTTCGATTAAATCAAGTATGTTTAGGTTTATAACGGTCCTGGTTCTCACCTTATTGATGAATTGTAGTATGTGAGTAAAGCTGCAAATTCCTCCATCAAAGTCAGCTGCCTCCGTAATAATCTTCTGATTACCATGAAGTGCAATCAAGTGAAAATCGTTACGCGACATATATGATAAATATATTAGGCAGTCTATTAGCGAAGGCACTTTTCTTCCGGTCTTCTACACGACCGCAGTGCTTCCCTGAAGTGTCTGCAGAGATTGTCAAATCTCCCCCGTGAAGGCCTCATCAACACTCGGGCGGAATATTCTGAATGTTCCGATCCAATCGGACTACTGACCTGTAATGCTGCCTGATTCATAATCATACACTGTTCATTGGCCAGAGGAGAACTGGCCCCCCGACTGAGCCTGGTCTCACCCAAGGTTTTTTTCTCCATTTTGGTTTTGGTTCCTGTGTCACGGTGTGACTTTTCCTGGGGCGGGACCATAGTGGCAGAGATTGGTTCCGCCCGGATCAAACACCACTACTTCCGGGTTCCCGTTCCAGCGCCAAAATCAGAGATAATCGGCGGCAGGTGCTCCAATGAACAGCGCGATCTCCGGATTGGATGAAGGGTAAGTCGGAGGAGTATAAAGAGGGCTTCCAGAATTTAGTTGGGGGTCAGTCGTTGCAGCGGTCATACACAGCCGCAGCTGTTAGTTCCGGGTCGGGCTCAAGCTGAGCGTGGTGGTAACCGCTTCCAGCCGTTGCGGCGAGAGGATCTGGGCATCTGGGCAAACACAAAGGATAACACGAGGTGGATATTGTGGACTAAGCGATCAAAGATCCGGAGAACTACAAAGAGAAGAAAAGAGACGGGGCTGAGTATAATACAGACCGAGTTTTGCATTGTGATTCAAGTGTCAAGTGTGTGTCCGATTCTGAGAAGTTACATGCAGGACAGTTGCCGGAAGTGCTGATGAACAGATCCCTTCGGGAGAGAGAGCACAGCAGCCAGGACGCGAGCCAGACACTGAAGGAGAGAATAAGACAAGCACACGGGTTGATCAATGTGTGAGTACCCTGAGAAACGTATACAGTAACAAATTCATCGGAAGTGTATCATCTGTGAGCCTTGTGACGTTGAAACTATGAACACGAGTGGCCCCACCGCGGAGAGTGAGCGTTGGAGAGCCAGAGACAGCGGACAGTGAAAGCCGCCGGGGTGGTGTAGCAGCGACGTCCCTCTCGTTGGTTCTTCGCTATACCAGCGCTTCAGCGACCCCCCCTCCCGCCCCCCGCTATATAGTATAAAATATGGTCACTTACTCATGTCTGAGTTTGCAGATGCTGACGCCGACATTCACCTCTAGCCTCCCCACCACCACCAGGATGGTCCCTGCCTATACCTCCCGGGGGTCGGCTGCGCCCCTGCCTTCATCTTCAGGCAGGAAATGCAGAGTCTGTTGCCCTCGTAACGAAAGCTAAGGACGGGGCCTACGCCAAAGAACCTCTAATTATCATACTTGCGGGGCTATCAATAAACTTGTTATTTTTTGCTCTTCATCTGGCTTCCAAATCTTTCTGGTAGAACTGAGCTGGACTGCACTTTTTTTTCAAGAGTGGCTGTACAGCTGAAACAACTTTATATTATAGTATATTTATATGTAGTATATAGTATATTTTTTTAAGCAAAATCATTTAGTCATCTGATTCTTCTTATCCTTCTTATTGCTTATATTCACTGTAACTTCTCTCTGACTAGATATTTTACTGACATTTCGGTCGACTGATCTTGAGAGCATAGCAGTAAAAAGTTATAAACAATGCAGTATCAAAATGAGGACAAGAAATAAGACTGTGGCTGCATCTGAAATCGCATATTTCCCTATATAGTAAAACGAATAGGCAAAAAACAATTTGTGACAAAAGTAGTATATCCAAATTCACAATACTGATATATAAGTAGGCAGTACCCGGATGACCTACTATGTCTGGTGACATTCTGAAATGTGCATGCAATGGACTATCCCAATTAATGCAGTGAAGCAACGTTTTATTTTGCAGATGTTTTTATCCAGAGTGACTGGATAAAATAAAAGCAATAAAGATCCTAGTTCTGTAAAGCATGAATCTGCATGACTAAGTGGTATATGAAACAAAATCTTTAAAACATAAAAGGGCTCTAAACAAGAACTGATTCTCGATTCCCAATCCATTCGCTGTCGCTCGTGTTTTAAAACCTGATGCATTTTGAGAAAAGTGTTCAATGAGTTAAATGAAGAAATGTGTGATCTTCCAAGTTTTAGTTGATTCTTTCTTGCTGGTCTTCCAGATCAGTGAAAAGCAGAAGAGCATGGGGCTGGAAAGTGACAGCAAAATAAACAGGAGAAAAGGGAGGAAACAAAACTGAAATGAGCACTATTTATTTATTTGCTTATTTTGTGAAGGCAGAATTGCTATTTCTTTTAAGTGTCCTGATTCACTCCCATGTTTGACTTGAAAAGCAGATACTATTTTGTTTACAAAACTCTGTGAAGGACTTTGTGACATATTCAAAACCACCTGTGAGGATCCTGACACTCCCTGTAGTCACTGAACTCACACAAACACCTTCTTGTAGAATGTATTAAATTAGCAATTTTTGTTTATTAAAGCTTGTTTAGCAAAACAAGAGATTTAAATTCAACTGGATAAGTCTTGAGTGCATACAGACAAATATACAGCTCCCCTTGTGTGGGGTTCCTGCTCCATTTTTTCAAAATATAGAGGACTATTCGTACAACAGCCAACAAAGATAGATAGATAGATAGATAGATAGATAGATAGATAGATAGATAGATAGATAGATAGATAGATAGATAGATAGATAGATAGATAGATAGATAGATAGATAGATAGATAGATAGATAGATAGATAGATAGATAGATAGATAGATAGATAGATAGATAGATAGCAGAGGTGGACAGTAGCAAAGTACATTTACTTGAGTACTGTACTTAAGTACACTTTTTGAGTATCTGTACTTTACTGAAATATTTTTTAGGGAAACTTTTACTTTAACTTCACTACATTTGAAAGACAAATATTGTACTTTTTACTCCACTACATTTCTATCAAGGTCCTCGAAGTCAAAAGTCATTTCTGTAGCAGCTTTGTAAGTCAGTGGATGATTTTTTTTTCTTCTTTAAAAGTTTTTTTTTTTTTTGCAAAATGTAAATGTCTGGGTGTAATGTATGAATGAATCTGAAAAAGCATGATGAAAGAGCTCAGCTCAGTCTGTTTTTTTTTGTGCCTCTGAGATGCCAGAGCACGAGTACTGAAAAGAGCTTTCTTTTGTGTGTTTTTCGCACGTAAACAGACCAATACAATGTTAACAAACGATACTGTTCCTCGGTGACTGTCAGAGAGCGTGTATGTACGCCAGATGTGGAACTTATATCAGTATCGTTGCGTCCTTTTTATCTACCCCGCGAGTTTCCCCAAGTGTTCATAACGACAGTGTACATTCATCCGAAGGCAGACTCTGTGTCTGCTTCTAATACCATCTCTGAGGTTGTGCAGAGGCTGCAGTCAATCTCACCGGATGCACCTAATTTTATTCTGGGTGACTTTAACCATGTCTCTCTCAAAAAGACACTCAAGACATTCCATCAATATGTCACCTGTCCAACCAGACGGGGTAAGACATTAGATCTCTGTTATGGGTCAGTAAAAGACGCTTATAAATCTCTTCCGCTTCCCCCTTTGGGTTCTGCTGATCATAACTGCGTTCATCTACTGCCCATATATAAGACTGTTTTAAAGAGAGAGAAAACAAAGATCAAGGACATAAGAGTATGGTCAGATGAATTTGTGTCCTGTTTGCAGGAATGTTACAGCTGTACTGATTGGGACATTTTTACACAGTCTTGTGGTGATGATTTGGATTCATTGGTTGATGTAACATGCTCATATGTTGCCTTCTGCAGGGACATGATCATCCCCTGTAAACGTGTTAAAGGTGGGGTAGGTAAGTCTGATCTAAAACACTTTTGTCCAAATTTGTTTAAACTGTCTTTATATGTCAATACATAATTAAAATTTAAGTACTCTGAAAAAGAGAGTATAAAAATCGAGTGACTCTAGACTTTTTAATCTGCAATAAACACCGCTCACTATTTTCGTTCGGGCCGAATTAAGTGATTGGCTGGGGCGACTGTCACTCTCTCTCGCTACCATGGCTACCGCCGCTTTTGCTCCAGGATCTGCCCACATGCGCGTGCCCCACTGTTGCCAAGTCGGGCTACTTCAAACACTTGCCGCGGGCTGTTTTTCATGTCCGCGGGTTGAAGCGACCCCAATTATGTGATGTTTTGCCCCGTGATTTAAGAATTTTAGCAGGCAGCCCTACCAAAAAGACATATATTTTACCCCCCAAACGCGATTTTTACCGGAGAAACACGATTGGGCTTGTTTTGGCCTAGTTTTGAGTAGCAATTGGGCGGATGTTGTTGTGAAAACCTGGCAACCCTGGCGCACCCGTTTGAGTACAAGAGGCTGTATTTCTGCTGGACAGGTAATCTTTCGTTTTGATTATACATTTTTTTGGTTTATGTTTTCATGAAGCATGTCTCACTAGCACACGTAGCTGCCTAATATAGCTAACATAACATTACTTAGCATAAAGTTACAATGTTATACACTTAGGGAACCATTAGTAGAGATGATAAATACTCAATATGCTTAGCTCAAGTTGATCGCTGTCGTATTGAATTTCGCAAAATGTAACTTTAGATAACAAAATGCATGTGTAAAAGCTAGTACACCGCATCCAGGAACTTTTTTTTAGAACTAAGTTAGCTTTAGCTACAACCCTCTGTCTAAACTCTTCTACCATGTTCACCGGGAACTTTACCTGCACGTTTATTTCGGCCCTTGGTTTGTTTTTATATACTCTACCTACGTTTTTATCTTGTATCTGTGTGTGTCGTAGACACTGTGTTGTGTGTGTATTTTGAACTTTACCAGTATCGTTATTCTAGCTTGAGAGTGAGTACTAAAAGACATCTTATTTGTTTATATTCATAATGATAAAGTTAGATTTTTTTATTACATGTGATTCTGACATGATGTCACTATATGCACTCCACTCCTTCTTCTCCGCTCGTCTCAGGTAAATAATGCGTCTTCCTCCAGCTGAGCTGAGCGGTCGGCGTGGCGCGTTCATGTGTTTTGGGGGCGTGGCTTTGGAAAGAGCCCAGAAGGGAGAAGGTGGAGTGAATGGAAATAATGAGCTGTCTTTAAAACAGTCGTGAGAGGTCTACAGGCACTCAATTTTCATACTTTCTTTTTCAGAGTATATGAATATATATGTGTATTGATATATAAAGAAAGTTTAAACAACTTTGGAAAAAAAGTTTTTTAACCAAATCCTACCTACCCTACCTTTAAAGTATATCCTAATAACAAACCATGGGTTACCAAATCTGTTAAGTCCTGCTTACAAAGGAAAAAGATTGTCTTTAAACAGGGAGCAGCCTCTGATTTGCACATGGTTACAAAAGAGTTGAAGACTGAAATTTTAAAAGCTAAACACAATTATAAAGTAGAATTGGAGAACAAGATGGCTGCAAACAATTCAAGGTCAGCTTGGGCTAGCATGAAAAGTATAGTAGGCCTTAAAGGTCCCATGGCATGAAATTTTCATTTTATGAGGTTTTTCAACATTAATATGAGTTCCCCTAGCCTGAATATTGTGCCCAAGTGGATAGAAATGTTGATCAGTGTAAACTTGTGTTCTGGCTGTCTTTCTCTGCCTTTGAGAAAATGACAGGCCAGACTAGCCAATCCTGAAGTCTCGTGGTTTGACGTCCAAGCAGGAACGGTTACCTCCCTTTCCTCCACCCAGAGAATCTGGCACACCCATGCAAACGCTCGAGAGATCATAGCTTGTGAACGAGTGAACGCTGGCAGTTTCTCAGTGTTTGGATGTACAAATGAAAACATAAGTCTTTTTTCAGTTCCTTCTGATCTGTGATCAGTGATTTCTGATGTGTAGCTAATTATTTATTATTCGTGCACACAATGCGGCTTCTCTCTCTCCCGACAGAACGGTGCTTTCGTGTTTTCTATCTTGTGAGTCAGTGTTTTTGTACGTCCTCGTCGCGTCTATCTGTTCTAAAATGTGCATACAGTCGTTTCTGCTCAACATCAGCAGAGTAACATCTTTAGAGATAAACCTCACACACGCCGAGGCTCGGGCTGCACTGGCCGGTCGGCCTTCAACATCACCGACCCCCAGTACTGCATCTGGCCCACAGCGGAGGCGCCTTACGCGGCGCGAGATTAAGCAGAATGGGGGTAAGCGTGAGCATATCCGGGCTAGCCAGCTATCCCCACAATAAACTGGATTACATTCGATTAATGCTGTTGTGTCTTTGTTTGCGCTGTGTACTCAATGGGCGTCACTGACGCTTTTCATATGATAGGAACATATCTAAAAATAATGCTATTATCAACACTTACTCGTAACTCGTTCATCTCGACAGCTGTAATGGTACTTTGCATGTGTTACAAAGTTGGTAATAATGATGAAGACAGACTCGGTGTGACTGGGACTCGTGTTTATTCAGAACTCTCAGATACAAACACAATAAACTCGCGCTGACAGACAGCGCTCTCATAACTCAGTAGTTACTATAAATAACTTTGTTAGCAATCGCTGAGCTCAGTCTCTGGTACATTAGTGATGTCCGGTTCGTGAACAATGTTTCTTTTGAACCGGTTATTTTTAGTGAACCGAATCAGTTCACCAAATCGGACTGAATCGTTCTAAACGGTTCGCGTCTCCAGTCAGCGCTGATCCATAATTTACTAAAGTTACTAACTTTCTGACATGAGTGACAGTCCCTCCGACTAGAAATAGACTAATAACCTGTAGTATATGCTGTAACTAACAGTTCACTGAACTGAGACTGACAGAACTGATGTGAAGTGAACTCCGGTCCATCCGTCTCTCTGGCAGCAGCTCGTGCCTCGTAGACCTCGTTAAACCACGCCCCCTCCGCTCATTTCAAATGCAAAGATGTCAGCCAATCACAACAGTGGGCGTTTTTACTGAAGTCTCACAGCAGACACGCCTCTTGAAACAGGGCAGTCAGCCATAGGGCAAACAGCAGTATAGAAAAAATGCCTTTTATTTCTAAATTATGACATTTTATGATGTAAAAATCATACTAACAATATAAGTACACCTCAGGAAACATTATAAAATAATAGAAAAATGCCATGTCATGGGACCTTTAACAATTCTAACAGTAGCACTCATGTTATGATAGACGGTTTTAATTCAGATATTGAATTTGCAAATACTCTTAATAGTTTTTATTGTCGTTTTGATCAATTTGATTTCAGCAAAGAAATTCAGGAAATAAGTTTAAAGCTTATGGATGATCAGCATTTCAACATTGAACTTCAGGATGTTGTAAAGGCTTTTAATTCAGTACATGTTAACAAAAGCCCTGGTCCTGATAATATCTGTGGCCGGTTACTTAAATCATGTTCAAAAGCCTTAAGTCCTGTATTTCAGGGGTTATATAACAAGTCATTACAGACACAACATGTTCCTAACCTCTGGAAAGATGCTGTGGTTGTCCCTGTTCCTAAATGTAGTGGTCCTAAAACTATTAATGATTTCAGGCCGGTTGCTTTGACCTCAGTTTTAATGAAGATTTTTGAGAAACTGGTCAGGTCCGAGATCTTGAAGCAAACTGAACATGTCCTGGATCCCTTACAGTTTGGGTATAGGCCTCATAGAGGAGTGGAGGATGCTACCGTAACACTGCTTAATTTGCTTCTTAGACATCTAGATGCATATGGAACACATGCCAGACTCTTATTCGTAGATTTTTCTTCGGCTTTTAATATTATCCAACCCCACATTTTAACCAGAAGGCTATTAGAACAGTTTGATTTAAGTAATAATCTGGTGGGTTGGATCCTTGACTTTATAACCAACAGGACACAGAGAGTGAGGGTCAATGGTTTTTTGTCTGACCGGAAAAGCTCTTCGACAGGGTCTCCTCAAGGGTGTGTGTTGTCACCGTTATTATTTATTCTGTACACAAATATGTGTCAGAGCAGTTATGACAATAGAACCATCATAAAATATGCAGATGATTCTGTTATTGTTGGTCTGCTTCAAGGAAAACGAGATCAGCCATGGCCCAGTTATTGATGACTTTGTACACTGGTGTGAGGAATCCTACCTCCAGCTTAATATATCAAAAACTAAAGATATGCTCATTCATTTTAGGAGGAACAGTCACATGAATGAAGCTACTTTAATTAAAGGTCAGACTATTGAGACTGTGCAATCTTATAAGTACCTTGGGACCATTATTGATGCTAAATTGAACTTTGAGGCTAACTGTGAAGTGGTGTGTAAAAAGGGCCACCAACGTTTATATTGTCTAAGGAAACTTTCACATTTTCATATTGACCGAACAATAATGACAATGTTTTATCATGCTTTTATTTGAGTCAGTTTTGTCCTTTTCCTTAGTGGCATGGCTTGGTCATACAACCTTAAAAGCAAGAAATTCCTTAAACCAGATCGTTAAATGGTCTAGTTGGTTGGTTGGAGAGTCACAGTTGTATCCAGCATCCCTGTATACTAGACAGTTACAGAGGATGGCTACCTCTATTTTAAACGATGACTCCCACCCTTTGCACAGTGAGTTTAAGCTTCTTCCCTCTGGACGGAGGTTTTTAGTCCCAAGGTGCAGAACAAAGCGGTATAAAAGCAGCTTTATTCCTGCTGTTTTAACAGTGTTGAATAATAATTAGGGTTTTTATGTATGTTTATATAGGCATAATTATATGTAGATATGTAGGGAGGTGTAGTTGTATATGAAGGTACAGGTTTATATACTAAGTCTTGAGTGGTGGAGTGGTGGCCTTGAGCACATGTATCATGTAATAATAATTATTATTATTTATTGTTTACTATGTTTTGTTTTGTTTTGTTTTGTTTTGTTTTGTTTTGTGATACGGATGCCTTTTACTCACTATGTCATCATACTGCAAGACAAATTTACCTGCGGGTATCAATAAAGTAACCTAACCTAACCTAACCTAATACACACAAAATGTCAAAATTTTCATTTTGGAAAGTATTCACATAAACAAAGTTGATTATGTCTTATAGCCTAAATATATTAAGCAAAGTACAGAACACAGACAACAGGGTTGACATTTTATCACATTACTTTATTAACAAGTAAATTCCAACACAGGATATTTGGTGAAAATATTTTTATGTCAATGCATTATTTTATTAATGTTGCATTGTTGTATAAATGCACGCTATGCCATGGTGGTTTAAGCCAGTCAGTGATGCTCCATCCGACATGCTTGCATACGACCACCTTGAATTTAAATACTTAAAAGTTACAAAGCTTTTTACAAAGCCTTTTTACAAAGCTTTTTACAAAGCCTAAATATATTAAGCAAAGTACAGAACACAGTCATTTTTGTCTTTTGGGCAGTGAGAAATAAACAATTGTGACTACTATTTAAAACATTTCATTGGACCAATCTCACAGTTTCACTGTAAAACATTTCTCCAATTCAAAAGTTTCTAGTGACCGATCACATCTATATTTTTTAGTTGGCCAAATTTAATTGCTGTGAATAAAATTTTATCAATTCATAGAAATTCAATTTGGCCAAATGAAAAATTTAGATGTGATCGCTCACTAGAAAATTTTGAATTGGAGACGCCTTACATTTTTTACAGTGTGCATGGTGCCCCAGACCGAGGGAGATTGACCGGCATCTTGAACTTCTTCCATTTTCTAATAATTGCGCCAAAAGTTGTTGCCTTCTCACCAAGCTGCTTGCCTATTGTCCTGTAGCCCATCCCAGCCTTGTGCAGGTCTACAATTTTATCCCTGATGTCCTTACACAGCTCTCTGGTCTTGGCCATTGTGGAGAGGTTGGAGTCTGTTTGATTGAGTGTGTGGACAGGTGTCATTTATACAGATAACAAGTTCAAACAGGTGCAGTTAATACAGCTAATGAGTGGAGTATTTGATACACTGTATTTAAAAATCATACAATGTGATTTTCTGGATTTTTGTTTTAGATTCCGTCTCTCAGAGTTGAAGTGTACCTATGATAAAATGTACAGACCTCTACATGCTTTGCAGGTAGGAAAACCTGCAAAATCGGCAGTGTATCAAATACTTGTTCTCCCCACTGTAGATAGATAGTCAGATCAGTGGAATGCAGATAAAGATACAAACTAGCACAGATGCCATATTTGCATTTTTTTAATGCCACATAGTGTATCACTTTTCAAGGAAAGCATAGCACACTGTAGCCTGTAGTACTGAGAACAATTAAAACATAAACTACATTGCCGTGATGTCTGGTTTTTCTATCATAGGATAGTTCTTATTTTATTGGCCGCCAATAACAAAGTGACTTGAACTAACTGTAACTCAGTAGAAATTTGTCAGTGTGTTTTTGTTGGATTTTATTATCAAAATGAGAGTTACAGTTAAGACTAATCGTAGTGTGTCTAAAAGATCATATTTACTGTACAACCTTTGTTTGTGTCAAACTACAAAAACATTGTATCTTAAATCACACCAGGCCAAACTTGAATCATGTACATACAAGAGCGTTTTTCATGTGATACGCACTTAATGGCGTATTATACGCACAAACCCCACACATGATAGGTATGGAAGAAACAAATGGGGTAGTTTTGTTTGCAATGTGTCTGTGAAGGTGTAACGTAACTGCTCTGAGACAGAAGGTAGAGGATCCAAAAACAACTTTATTGAAAGGCTAATCCACAATCATATTCAAGAGTTCAAGCAAGGTCAAAACACAGGCAGGCAGTCCAAACTAACAAACACAACAAGGCAGGGAACACAGGCATAAGAGTAATCCAAGAACAGGCAGGTCATCCAAAAACCGACAGACAAGAAGCCAGGGAGAACGCTCAGAATTGCAGTTGTTACACTAAACAAGTCTTCGCAATAAATGACTGCGATAACCAGGCTTATATAGGGTGAAGTGAACAGGGTAATGAGACACAGGTGGATGTAATCAGGGATGATGAGTCGGGCAGAGAGTATTATGGGTAATGTAGTTTGTGGTGATATGGTAATAGTCTGAGGTGGAGTGCCCTCTGATGGACTCTCACTGATGATTGTGACAGAAGGACACTGTGTCCTATTCAAAACAACATGATGCTGACACGTGTCAGCCATTTGCTGCAACATACAATCATCGCACATGCATGCTTGGTTCAGATGCCATCTAACTCCAAGCACGAGAGGACGTGAGCTTTGACGCGCTACAGACATGAATGTGATAACCACACTGCTGTTTTTCCTCTCAGGTAACAAATCTTTTGTTATTGTATGTTTATAAGTGGACCATAGAGATGTCACTGATTCTGTGCAAAGGATTTAAATGTGCTAAAGTATTCCAAATTAGTTTATTCTGATTCTGTGTTTTGATTCCTATTGTCTCTTGCAGGTCTTTTTGGTGGTTACCCTCTTCTTCTTAAACAGATCTATCATGTATCTAAAGAAATGACTTGGGCAGAAGCTCAGAGCTACTGCAGACTGAAATATACAGATCTGCCTTTTTATGCGGAGGATCTAGACAAAATAAAGGCTTCTACTCCTCATACTTACAGTGGTAAAGCATGGGTTAATATGGATTCTCACTCACAAGACACTTGTCTCGCAATAGACACTGGTTTGTGGGAACTGGTCCAAAAGGATTGCACACGAACCTTTTCATTTTACTGTAGCCAAAGTGAGTATCTCTCTGCATTTTAGCTTAATGGTAAAATTTGATATTTACTTTGATGTCCATATGCATGTTTGTTAGCACCTGTGTCCTTGGATGAAGGCAAAAGGGTGGTGTTGCGAATGAAAGTGAATCCTGGTGGACAACTGGACCTCGAGGACCCTGGAATAAGATCGAACATGTTAGCTAAGGTAAAAGTAAAACATTTGGCTTGGAAGTATTTGAGAGCACACTGAAAATTCAATGTCATTGATATCAATATCAAAATCACATTATGAAATATAACAATATATTTGTCAAAAAGTCAAAAGGTTTGTTTTGTTATTCCATTTGTTTTTTTGTTTTTTCCCTTCAGATCAATGAGAAATTCAACGAAATTGGGTTTGGTGATGCTATCACAATACGATGGATCACAAAGCGCGAAACACTGGGGAAAAAGGACACCTGCGACACTAAAGTTTTTTATAAGTAGTATTTTGAATGAATTTGTAAAATACAATTGCAATAATTTTTTATAATGACTAGTTATGCCATTTATTATATAATAGAGAGTATACACTGACATCACTTTCCTACCGGAACAGTGGCAGAAGAGCTGCTGCATGACTGGATTTACTGTTGCTTTGGCTCAATTCTCGAATGAGACTTTTATTTCACAAAACGACAAGTTCAGGTCTCTGAACAATTAGTTTCTTGTTCACATCAGATTTTTCTTATTTTTATAAAGCATAAAGAGACAGAACAGTGAACAAAATTCTATGTCTAATTTTAGTTGAGAAATAATAATTTTGGGACTATTTGCAAATATATCGTTAGGCTTGAGATTCTTCCCGTTAGTGAATAAATATACAGATCCGCCATAAACATTTGAATTCCTTAGTGGTCAGGTGGTAGAGTTTTTGGTAAACAGTGTCGAAGGTAACAGGTTCTAATCCGCCCTCATATTTTTTTTTTTCTTCGTTAAAATCAAAGATGTTCAATGATTGTATATTTAGAGCATGTACACGTTTGTGTGCAGTTTGTTTTGTGATTTCACCGGAAAGAATAGAGTCCCCGCAATAGCATTTGCGATAGATTGACGAGCTCGTCTGTGCGAAGACCGTGCATGAGCCAAAAGAGAACCTACTTTGGGGGGGGGGTTAACTATCCAATGCTCCTCAATCAAAATCCTCAATGTCTGTGGTGGTTCCGGCCCTGCAATACATTGTAAAGAAGGCAATGGTTTTGTTAGAATTAGAAATAATGTCTTTATAAAGGAACATTATTGTATTTATCTTTTTTTAAAGCAACTATTTTACTATCATACAATATGATTACACTAATCTTTGCTGCGTCCTAATTCACATCCGTCCTACATAATTGAATTTAGAATTAGTTGCGGAATTCGGAGCCGCATATTACTCTTACCATTTCTGCCAAGGTATAGCCTAGTAAAAGTAGGCTACACTATACGAGTAGTAGGCCTATGCTAGGGGTTCCGAGCTCAGCATATGCCCCACAAATTGTAGTAGCCTAGGTCAATTTTGAAATTAGTTTTCCACAGATAGCTTTTTCCGGTTGGAATCCGAAGTGCAGACACACTCAGATCCATAAACACCGTACACAAAAAAAACAACAACAAACATATAGCGGATGTGCCAAGTGGAGGGGTTTAGATAAAAGGGTTTGAGTGATTAATGATAAGCATCTAACCTGACGAAAAGAGATTTATTCAATGTAAACCACATTATATTTCATCTGCAACAGCAATGTGAACTTTTATAAAGATACGTTGGTCAATTAGGCTACCTTTAAATGCATCATTATGCAAACACATGAAGAGGAGAGTCTCCGCATGAAGCTACCCATGATTGGCAGATCAATGTGCTACTACGTTATGGTAGGGAATTTAATTAAATTAAATGTGGAGGTTTGTGACAAGATGATTGACAGGGCAGTTTATAAGTTGACAGGATGCACGTCGCTAAGCGATAGCACTGCTCAAAAGTCAAAAACGCACCAAATGGGGTAACACTTTAGAATACTGATCCATCATTAATGAATAACTACAGGAACAAATGATTAATGTAATATTAACACTCTAGTAACTACTATTAACTAACAAGAAACTAATAAGTGAGTAATAGTGCTTAGTCGAATGTGGTAGTTCACTATTAGCTAATCAGTAACTAAAAAATTTTTCAATAGTGGGTGACCATGAGCTTGCCTTTAGAATACTGATCCAAATAACTAGTAATTCCTATAAGTATGTAGTAACACTTGGTTTATCAAAACCTTACAAAAACGTCAAACGTTTACAATGACTTATGTAGGCCTAATTACTAGAGAGTTATCCTGTTTTTCACTTTAGAATACTGATCCAAATCATTACACTCTAAAAAAAAAAGGTTCTATATGGCACCAAAAATGGTTCTTGGATCATAATCATAGGGGAACCTTTTTTGGTGCCATATAGAACCTTTTTTTTAGAGTGTAGTTCCTTCTGAAGGATTTGGTAACTATACTATTAGGTTACTATGATCTTCGCTTTAGAATTAATTATATATTATGCATTACTTTCATTAATTATGAACCTGTAAAGTACTTAGTAGTCCTTTGGGAGGAGTGAAAAAAATAGCAGTTACTGATTAGCTTATAGTGAAGAATTACCACATTCGATTTATAAGCTCTATCCATAGTTTTCAGTCACGTGACTGTCGCGGAGCCTCAGAGGGCAAAACCGCCATAGAACTCCATAGAACTACAGCACAAGCCTGTCAAATTTCCATCTTAAAACAAAAATATGTGAACAAGATGCACGTACCTGAAAACAGCGGGACGTTTTTAAAACGCTTAACGTGAAAAACACTATAGGGTGAGCTGCACCAATAAGGATTAAATCTAGCAAAGTTTAAAGGATTTGTTGATATGGGTTTTATTTTAAATCGAGTTGTTGCACCACTTCATTAAAACAGATTAATTACGCAGTAAAACTGTTATAGAGCTGATCAAGCAGCGACGGAGGGTGAACTGACGACAGGCTAAAGAATCCTTAGTGCAACCCACCCTTAAAGTGCCGCAATGTACTAAAACAGTGATTTTAAAAGATCAAATTTTTGATGAGGCAAGAATATGAGGCAAGAATATGAACGCAACGTGTTTTCTTTATAATGGGTTTCGATTTTGAAAACACCTGATGAGAAACTTTGTGTTGCACTAATATTCTGTGTTCGTCTGCTTTCCTGAACAAAGCATCAATAAGGTGTATATTGAATTTGGTATTTTAATATCACTGTCTTACCGCATTAATACCATACTGACAACAAACCTGGTAAAAATGACTAGTGGCCAGCCGGGCCAGGAGCTTCGTTTTGCCCTCCAGGTGGCCGTTCCTATAAGCGTGTGACGACACATGAAAACTATGAATTACTTACTAATTTATTAAACAGTTTCTTGTAGTAGTTCGAGTGTAATACATTAGCCTACTCATTTGTTCCTAGTTATTCATTAGTGATGAATATGTATTTTAAAGTGTTTCCACCAAATGCTTCACAAAAACACTAGGCATAGGCCTACATACTTTTAGGGCATTGTAGGCCTATAGGCGAATTGGGACGCCACATTTTGGCTTGAGTTTTTTTAAATTCTGAGCACTTGATTCTAATTGGAACTTTTGTGAACTGCGGATTTTTTTTCCAGCGTTCAGTCTTTTCATTGTTGCTGTGCAATAAGAGGGATAAAGTAGTACAGGCAGTCGGTGGTTATCTTTTATTTTAGTTGTCGTTTTAGGGACAATACTTATATCAGTCAACAGAGGGCGCTACAACACAGATTTTGAGTACTCACTGCCGTATTCATGCTCTGCGTGATGTTCAAGCAGTTCTGCACGGTTACAGCATAATATGTAGCCTATACACATTATAAAATAACTTAATGGAAATAAAATTCATTAACTAAAAAACAAGGAGTATGTTGTTGTTTTTTACCGCCTCCAGAGCCAAATTTTGTCAAAAATATCAGCTACGGATCAGCACAGTCCAAGAGTCTGTGGCCAGTTTCATTCACCTATTTTTATTTATTCTGATCCGATACAATCATAGGTTTTTACCTGAATAGGCCAACTAAAAGTGAGCACTAATAAGGGGTCATATGCACTACATATCATCTAAGAAAACAATTAGCTTACAGCTGGAATTGCCAATGATCACAATATCGTATCAGTGCTCTGTATCAACAATAATAGGCCTACCTCATGCCAAATAGCTTTAGGGTGTTGTATTATTGAGTAAATACAATCATTGCATGTTTGTAATAGTTTGTCGTGTGTATAATCTGAAAGCTATTCCATGCAATTTTAAAACATATCAGCTGTGGGCCTAATCGAAAATATATGCCTGTGACGCAGATAATACGACATTCTGAGGAGAGAAAAAAACAAATCCTGCCCACCATCTGCGTCAAGTCACACCGTGTGTGGTTTCACAAATGTGGGATTTTGAAGCTTCCACCTCCTCCATGATAGCACAGTAGATTAAATTCTACAATGGTGACATTTGATTGATGCTTTACTTACTTGCTTTATTTATTTGTACACAGTTCCTTGACTTTCAGACCACAGGATTTTTTCATTCAATTAAACCTGCAAATAAACAGAGTTTTAGGATTTGCAAAAATGTTAAACAAATAAAGGTTATGGCGTCAGTATCAAATGATTATTCTGTCCATGCCAACTTGGTTGCTTGCTGTCATTAAGGCCAAAGGCGGCATAATAAACTATTTATTTATTTATTTATTTTTTATTGATCTGCTGGTAATATACACTCACCTAAAGGATTATTAGGAACACCATACTAATACTGTGTTTGACCCCCTTTCGCCTTCAGAACTGCCTTAATTCTACGTGGCATTGATTCAACAAGGTGCTGAAATTATTCTTTAGAAATGTTGGCCCATATTGATAGGATAGCATCTCCAGGTTGAGATCTGGTGACTGTGGGGGCCATTTTAGTACAGTGAACTCATTGTCATGTTCAAGAAACCAATTTGAAATGATTCAAGCTTTGTGACATGGTGCATTATCCTGCTGGAAGTAGCCATCAGAGGACGGGTACATGGTGGTCATAAAGGGATGGACATGGTCAGAAACAATGCTCAGGTAGGCCGTGGCATTTAAACGATGCCCAATTGGCACTAAGGGGCCTAAAGTGTGCCAAGAAAACATCCCCCACACCATTACACCACCACCACCAGCCTGCACAGTGGTTACAAGGCATGATGGATCCATGTTCCCATTCTGTTTACGCCAAATTATGACTCTACCATCTGAATGTCTCATCAGAAATCAAGATTCATCAGACCAGGCAACATTTTTCCAGTCTTCAACTGTCCAATTTTGGTGAGCTTGTGCAAATTGTAGCCTCTTTTTCCTATTTGTAGTGGAGATGAGTGGTACCCGGTGGGTTGTGGCTTGAGTGGTACCAAGGTTGTGCGTGTTGTGGCTTCACAAATGCTTTGCTGCATACCTCGGTTGTAACGAGTGGTTATTTCAGTCAAAGTTGCTCTTCTATCAGCTTGAATCAGTCGGCCCATTCTCCTCTGACCTCTAGCATCAACAAGGTATTTTCGCCCACAGGACTGCCGCATACTGGATGTTTTTCCCTTTTCACACCATTCTTTGTAAACCCTAGAAATGGTTGTGCGTAAAAATCCCAGTAACTGAGCAGATTGTGAAATACTCAGACGGGCCCGTCTGGCACCAACAACCATGCCACGCTCAAAATTGCTTAAATCACCTTTCTTTCCCATTCTGACATTCAGTTTGGAGTTCAGGAGATTGTCTTGACCAGGACCACACCCCTAAATGCATTGAAGTAATGCATTGAAATAATCCTTTAGGTGAGTGTATTTCATAATGATATATATATATATATATATATACACACACACACATATATATATATATAATATATATATATATATATATATATATATATATATATATATATATATATATATATATATATATATATATATATATATATATATATACATACCCATCAGACATAACATTATGACCACTGACAGACAGGTGAAGTGAATAACACGATTATCTCTTCATCACGGCACCTGTTAGTGTGTGAAATATATTAGGCAGCAACTGAACATTTTGTCCTCAAAGTTTGTGTTCGAAGCGGGAAATATGGCTAAGCATAAGGATTTGAGCGAGTTTGACAAGGGCCAATTTGTGATTTTTTTTTACATTTTTTTAATTAATTTGTTACATTTTATATAGCGCTTTTCTAGGCACTCAAAGCGCTTTACATATAGAAGGGGGAATCTCCTCAACCACCACCAATGTGCAGAATCCACCTGGATGATGTGACGCCAGTCATTTTGCGCCAGAACGCCCACCACACACCAGCTGATTGGTGGAGAAGAGACAGAGTGATAAAGCCAATCTGTATATGGGGATGATTAGGAGGCCATGATGGAGAGGGCCAATGGGCAAATAAACCTCGGTTTAACGTCTCATCCGAAGGACGGTGCTTGTTACAGTATAGTGTCCCCATCACTATACTGGGGCGTTAGGACCCACACAGACCACAGGGTGAGCTCCCCCTGCTGTCCTCACTAACACCTCTACCAGCAGCTACCTGGTTTTCCCAGTTGGTCTCCCATCCAGGTACTAACCAGGCTCAGCCCTGCTTAGCTTCAGTGGGAAACCAGTCTTGGGCTGCAGGGTGATATGGATGGTTAGCCAGATAACCAGATGACTGGGTCAAAGCATCTCCAAAAGTGCAGCTCTGAAGGGGTGTTCCCGACACGACAGTGGTCAGTATCTATCAAAAGTGGTCCAATAGGAACAGTGGTGAACCAGCGACAGGGTCATAGGCAGCTAAGGCTTATTGATGCACGTGTGGAGCGAATGCTGGACCCGTGTGGTCCGATCAAACAGACAAGCTACTGTAGCTCATATTGTTCAAGAAGTTAATGCTGGTTATAATAGAAAGGTGTCAGAATACACAGTGCATCGCAGTTTGTTGCATATGGGGCTGCATAGCCGCAGACTAGTCTAGTCCATGCTGACCCCTGTCCACTGCCAAAAGTGCCAACAGTGGGCATGTGAGCATCAGAACTGGACCACGGAGCAATGGAAGAAGGTGGCCTGGTCTGGTGAATCACATTCTCTTTTACATCATGTTAATGGCTGGGTGCGTGTGCGTCACTTACCTGGGGAACACATGGCACCAGGATGCACAATGGGAAGAAGGCAAGCCAACGGAGGCTGTGTGATGCTTTGGGCAATGTTCTGCTGGGAAACCTTGGGTCCTGCCATCCATGTGGATGTTACTTTGACATTTACCTAAGCATTGTTGCTGACCATGTACACACTTTCATGGAAACGGTATTCCCTACTAGCTGTCGCCTCTTTCAGCAGGATAATGTGCCCGCCACAAAGAAAAAATGGTTCAGGAATGGTTTGAGGAGCACAACAAGTTTGAGGTGTTGACTTGGCCTCCAAATTCACCAGATCTCAATCCAATCGAGCATCTGTGGGATGTGCTGAACAAACAAGCCTGATCCATGGAGGGCCCACCTCGCAGTTTACAGGACCTAAAGGATCTGCTGCTAACATCTTGGTGCCAGATACACAGCACACCTTCAAGGGTCTAGTGGAGTCCATGCCTTGACGGGTCAGGGCTGTTTTGGCTGCAAAAGGGGGACCAACACAATATTAAGGAAAAAATGCCTGATCGGTGTATATATATATATACCGGAGACTTTGGTAGGATTATTTGACTTTATTGACTGACATGAAAACTACAAAATGTGTAATGATTCAGTAGACAAATGAAGGATGCCAGAGCTGTGGGTGTGTATTAGTAGGAGTGTGGTGGCACGTGATCATGTGTGTCTGTGTGCAGGGGAGGTGAGAAGATATGCTTTTTTAAGTGGGTGAATTGTGATGCATTTCCGCCGGCTCATTAGGTGTGGGAGGCAGAAACACCTCTCTGTGTTTAGACACTAATGCCTTTATATGAGCATTCATTTTTTAGAAAGGGATATCTTCTTTTTGCATCAGCTCAGAGCCATGATGTGTCCTAATGACATCTTTCATTACAGGAAAGGATTGCATTTGTTCTGGACAGTGGCTGTTTTAACCCTCTGTGAGTTTTAAAGTTGCCATGAAATGGAAGTAGTGTCAGATCTTCCGCTCCGTATTGCGATGTACATCCAAGTTTAACAGATTACTGAAAAAGAAAAAAAATGTTGGACAGGGGCTTATGCATTGTTTGTTGACTGGATTTTGATTGGTATGCATTGCTCTGAAAAGGGCAGGCAGATGAACATGAGCTTGCAAGGCAGGGTTTAACCAGACAAAATGATTGAAGAAGTCCTGCATACCTTAACAGAGACAAATCTGTTGTTTTCAGCCGAAAACCCAATTGTGATTATAACAATTGCAAAATCAAAAACAGATCAGTATTATTCACTTTCATATAGCCAATGTGTTAAACAGCTTGTAACGAAACACAAAATCGAAACCTTCCCTGTCTTACTAGGTTGTCTATGAAAGCCTGTAGACTGATTTTTATGGGAAGAACTCGGGACGTTTTTCCCGGGAAAATCAAAAGGATGTGACATTTACGTGCGCCCCCAAGAGCCTCTCCTCCGTTTAATACATAAAATGAATGCTGAAAGAGCCATTCTATACTGTAATGTCAAAAAGTCAGAATTGCACGTTTATGTCTCACAATTCTGATTAAATCAAGCAATTCTTTAGCCTGGTCCTACCAGACTCTCGTACCTTTCATTTGTACAGAGAGTCTGGCCACTCTCCATTGACAAGCGTTTACTTCCTTGAAGGCGGATACTCTGTTGAAGTTTAAAACTATTGGATCTGCCCAGAGCCACTCTGGATCAGCCATAACCAATCGCTAACGTTTGGTCATGACGTATGTCATCTCAAACTAGCGCTCGACATCAACCTCATGGTTCTCAGCCAATACCTCTGTTCGCTGATTGGACCGGTTAAATTTTGACCGGAGAAAACCAGAGAATATACCGCAATCTCAGACGGAGTACTGAAGGAAAATTAAAATTGAGCGGAAGTATATAGGAGGGCGGAGCCAGGCTAGCAATTCTTAGAAAAAAAGTCAGAATTGCGAGATGAAAACTAAAAAATAAAAAAGTTTAGTTTAATTACAGTTATAACTTATGTTGTCATCTTGCTTGTATGACATGCTATAGCATTTGTGTTACGTATTGTACAATAAATGTGAAAAGACGGATGCGACAGCTTGAGCAGACCCCAAATATACTACAAAAACTCTTCTTCTTCTCAACATGCCCTCGCCCCCTTTGTTGAGTTTTCCCGGGGGCAGGGTTTATGTAAATTTTATGGTTAAAGAAATATCCCTTTGCTTTGAACTTTGAGCATCGTAACTTTGCAGATGTTGTTTATGCTCAAATAGAAACGTTACACACTAACTAAAGTTAAAAAAGTGAAGTCATAATCAACCAGATTAAAGATTTAAAGGGATAGTTCACCCAAAAATTTAAATTCTGTCATCATTTACTCACCCTCAAGTTGTTCCAAACCTGTATGAGTTTCTTTGTTCTGCTGAACACAAAAGAAGATATTTTGAAGAATGTTTGTAACCAAGCAGAGAGAGCAACCATTGACTACCATAGTATTTTTTTTCCTACTATGATAGTCAATAGTTGCTCTATCTGCTTGGTTACAAACATTCTTCTAAATATCTTCTTTTGTGTTCAGCAAGACAAAGAAACATTGGAACAACTTGAGGGTGAGTAAATGATGCCAGAATTTTCATTTTTGGGTGAACTATCCCTTTAAAGATGTTCATTTTGTACTCTGATCACCCATTCGCAGGGCCCTATTCACTGACTTGCTGTTCCTAAGCAACATCCACAGGAGATTCTGAAATAATTCAACACAGCATGATGCTTCTCTGAGGTCAGAACATCTCTGCCCTGAGTAATGGGTTTATTTTGAATAAAATAATTCATCTAGCGCTACATGTGCTTTTGATCATGGTGAGAATGCGAGAAGCGGCACTTAGCACTACAACAATAAATGATTCGAGAACATTTTGTAGTGCAACATGCAGCACCACAGACACATGTGAAAACATAGATCCAAATAAAGGAAAGATACATTATATTGCCAAAAGTATTAGGACATTGCATTGTGCCAAGTGTAACGTTTGGTGAAGGTGGATTATGGTGTGGGGTTGTTTTTTAGGGGTTGAGCTTGGCCCCTTAGTTCCAGTGAAAGGAACTCTTAATGCTTCAGCATACCAAGACATTTTGGACAATTTCTTGCTCCCAACTTTATGGGAAAGCTTTGTGGCCCCTTCCTGTTCCAACATGACTGCGCACCAGTGCACAAAGCAAGGTCCATAAAGACATTGATGAGCGAGTTTGGTGTGGAGGAACCTGACTGGCCTGCACAGAGTCCTGACCTCAACCCGATAGAACACCTTTGGGATGAATTAAAGCGGAGACTGCGAGCCAGGCCTTCTCGTCCAACATCAGTGCCTGACCTCACAAATGCGCTTCTAGAAGAATGGTCAAAAATTCCCATAAACACACTCCTAAACCTTGTGGAAAGCCTTCCCAGAAGAGTTGAAGCTGTTACAGCTGCAAATGGTGGGCCAACTTCATATTAAACCCGACGGATTAAGAATGGGATGTCATTAAGTTCACATGCATGTAAAGGCAGAGACGTCCCAAAACGTCTATGAAAGCACTGCACAACAACACCTGTTCAGCATACACTTTTAAAAGACAAGGTTCTGTAGAGCCTTAAAGGATTAGTTCACTTCAAAAAGAAAATTTCCTGATAATTTACTCACCCCCATCTCATCCAGGATGTTCGTGTCTTTCTTTCTTCAGTCGAAAAGAAATGACGTTTTTAGAGAAAAACATTCCAGGATTTTTCTCCCCATCATAGCCTTCCATGGCAACCAAAATGTTGAAGGTCCAAATCAATGCAGTTTCAAGGGGCTTCAGAGGCTCTGCACCATCCCAGACGAGGAATAGCATCTTATCTAGCCAAACCATCTGTCATTTTCAAAACAAATAAAAAATGAATATACTTTTTAACATAAATTGCTCATCTTGCGCTGCTCTGCGACATGCCAAGGATTGCGCAATCACGCCGGACAGGTCACGCTATACGTGGGCAGAAGTACTGCCCCGTGTTTATAAAGCACTCATTTGAAGACTAATACAAACGCCTTTTAAAAAGGTAAAACAACGATGTCGGACGATTTTGAAGTTGAAAATGGAGTGTTTTTTGGTAAAGGGCGTCTGTATTAGTCCTTGCATGTTCGCTTGGGGCGGTACTTCTGCCTACGTCTTTCCGACGTGATTTGTTTACCTTTCCGACGTGATTTCGCAATCCTTGGCATGTCGCAGATCATTGCACGGTGAGGTTAAAAAGTATATTTATTTATTTGTTTATTTTTTAGATGGCCGATGGTTTGGCTAGATAAGACCCTATTCCTCGTCTGGGATGGCGCAGAGCCTCTAAAGCCCCTTGAAACTGCATTGATTTGGACCTTCAACATTTTGGTTGCCATGGAAGGCTATGATGGGGAGAAAAATCTTTTAATGTTTTCCTCCAAAAACGTATTTTCGACTGAAGAAAGAAAGACATGAACATCTTGGGTGAGATGGGGGTGAGTAAAATATCAGGACATTTTAATTTAAATAATTTAAAACATAGGGCTATAGAACCTTTTTGGTGTAAAGGGTTTTTTATAATTGAGTCAAGAATCTGAAGGGTTCCATATAGATCCCCATGTGAACTTTTTCCAAGAGTGTTGCATGCACTCAAAACAAGCTGCATGGCAACATCTTAAGCTACTTAAAGATCTAGTTGTCATGACAACAAGAATGCCACAAAGCCTTCAACTACCCAAGTGCCAAAATCCTATTCAACTTTTTTTTCAGTGATGATTCAATAAAACAGCATTAGGATGCTTTTTAGCACTAGCAAGTAAAAATAGAGTTTTGGCTAAATCATTAACTGAAAAAAGCATAGGCTAAGGAAATGCATGTTTCTGACATATTTCATAATAAGGGAGCCTCTTAATACTAAAACAGTAAATTGTGGTTGTTGTTTAATTGCCATTGTTGTGTGATGGTTCTCTTTCATAGGTTCACTCGACGCTGCGTCACTTTAATGACGTAATGGGACGCCCTCTGGGTGTGCCGATTGTCTGAAGCCCTTATAGAATCACGCCAATTGATTGGCTGATGGCGCGCACGTCGCCCCACCTGACGTAGTCACCTATATTAGCGCTCGCGCGCGCCATCTGCTCCTTAGATTTCTCTGCCTTCACGAAGCGGCCATTTCATGCCCTTCGGTTATCGATTTTTCTGGCCCAAAAACAGTCGATATTTACCTCAGCACTTCAGCGACCGCGGATTGTGGAACTTTGTTCTCCTTGTGGTGAAGTGCTATGGAATTCCGACGTTGCCCACCGCCGTGCACTCGCTTCATCGCGATCGACGATCCCCACAGTAAGTGTGTTAAATGTCTGGGATTTCCACACGCACGCGACGCGGTTCAGGGGTTCTCTAACTGTAAATACTGCGATAACCTCCTTCTCAAAACCCTCCGCTCGAGGCTCGCGGTTTTTGAGAGGGAGTCATCCGTTTTTCCCCGTCGCGCTCCCGAGGCCGCGCAGGCCTCTCTTGGATCCGCGACCTGGGGTTCGGATGTAGAGCTCGAGGATGTGGAGTGCGAGCAGACGGGCCTCGCCCTTTCTCTCCCTCTCTCCCCCGAGCATGTGCGCGGGACTCCGCCTGTGGAATACTCGCACGATTATCTCTGTCCCAGCCCGGAGGCACGCGATGCGGTTTCCTTCGGACTGGAGGATGTCATTTTCACTGCAGCATCCGACTCCGAGGATTTCGGTGCTGCAAATACTGACGACGCTCTCCCGCCAAGCGGCCAGGAAGCGCGGCCATCAGCGCCGTATGACGAGCTCGTGGATGTACTCGCGCGCGCTACACAGAAGCTCGCGATCGAGTGGCCGGATGAACCCCGCGAAGCTCAATCTTCTCGGTTGGATGAGAGATTCCTCAGCGGCCCTAATTCTAGGCCTCCGCGGAGGAAGCTACCATTTTTCAGTGATCTACACAGTGAGATTTCTAGATCCTGGAAGCAGCCGTTCTCAGCCCGCCTAACTAACGCGGCAGCCGCTGATTTCACTAACCTCGTGGGTTTTGAGGGACAGGGCTATTCCGCTATTCCCGCGGTTGAGGACACGCTGGCCACTCACCTCGCGCCATCTTCAGCTCCCTCATGGAAGTCCCGCCCCCTTCTTCCCACTAAGCCGTGCAGGACCACTTCTGCCCTGATTGGAAAATCCTACATGGCGGCTGGTCAGGCTGGCATGGCCCTTCATACTATGGCCATTCTCCAGGCATATCAGGCGGATGTACTGAAGGAAATGGACGAGGGCACCGGTTTGACGCCGGAAGCTGTAAAGGAGCTTCGTAAAGCCACGGATTTGGCGTTACGAGCAACTAAACACACAGCTCGCGCTGTAGGGCGCTCTATGGCGGGCGCGGTGGCGGCGGAGCGCCACTTATGGCTTAATCTCACTGAGATTCGCGATAAGGAGAAAGTTTTCCTTATGGACGCTCCGATTTCCCAGTCCGGATTGTTTGGGGAGGCGGTTAACACTGTGGTTGAGAAGTTTAGATCTGCAAAATCCCAGTCTGCCGCTCTTAAGCAGTTCATGCCGAGGAGAGCGAGGGACGCTCCTTCCCCCTCCCCCTCTCAGTCCAGAGATCGCCCCTCTTTCAAAAGAGAGTTTACCGCCCGGAGGAGCGACCAGAGTTATCCTCCACCCACCACGGTCTGGGGAGCTCGCGGTCGTCCATTTCCCCGTCAACGTCCTCACAAACGCATCGACCCAAAGCGGCCCAGCAAACCTTCTGCTTCGGCCACTTCGAGTCGCTCCTGACCCTCCGGTCAGAAAAAGGGGAGCTGCAGTTCACGACCGGGGCTGGGTCAGACCGCGCAAGCGTTTCTGCCCGCCCCCCACCAGCTCTCCCTATCCAGCTCTGTCATTTCCGCCGCCCAGCGCGCTTCGGAATACAGAACCGAATATATCCTCGCCTTTTCCGGCGCTGGAGGAAGGAGACGCTCTCTGCTTTCTCCCCTCACGTCTGATTGGCTCACCATCCGCCGCTCGTCCAGACGGAGACACATCCGGTCTTCTCCGGGAACCAGAGCGGCCCAGCCTTCCACTGCCTACTCCGCGCCAGGACGCCACGTGCTCTCCTCTGCGGATGGCCACACCCCCCTCAGAGGTCCAGCTCGACACCCCAACTCAGGTATGTCCACCGCACCTCATCATACCTCCCACTTTGTCAAATTTCCTCCTCGAGTGGAAACTTTTGCCAGGGATATCATCCTGGGTCCTCCGCACGATTCAGTCAGGCTACACGCTTCAGTTCTGTCGCAACCCTCCTCGCTTCGACGGGGTCGCTCAGACGGTAGTAAACAGCGCCTCTCAGGCTTCTGTGCTACAACAAGAGCTCTCTTCTCTCCTCCTAAAGGGGGCAATAGAGGAAGTTCCGGCAACAGAGGAGAAATGTGGCTTCTTCAGCCGTTATTTCCTTGTTCCGAAGAAAGACGGCGGTCTGCGTCCCATCCTGGACCTCCGCCGCCTGAACTTCGCCCTCTACAAAGGGAAGTTCAAGATGCTAACGCTAAAGACTATCTTGTCTCAGATACGTGCGGAGGACTGGTTTGTCACTATAGACCTGAGAGATGCTTACTTCCATATTCAGGTTGTCAGACGACACAGGAAGTTTCTCAGGTTCGCCTTCAAAGGGAAGGCTTATCAATACAAAGTCCTTCCCTTCGGCCTTGCCCTGGCACCAAGGACGTTCACGAAGTGTATGGATGCTGCTCTGGCCCCGCTGAGGCTCCAGGGCATCCGTATTCTCAATTACCTGGACGACTGGCTCATTTTGGCCCACTCCAGGGAGTTAGCCTGTCATCACAGAGATGTCGTTCTTCGACACGTTCAATCTCTTGGCTTGAGAGTGAACACAGACAAGAGCGTTCTTACTCCGGCTCAGCAGACCACCTTCTTAGGTGTTCGTCTGGACTCCGTTCCGATGCAGGCCCGTTTGGCCCCTGCTCGGATTTCCAGTATCACAACATGCTTGGTCCGCTTCAGGCTAGGCCATCATGTTTCTGTGGGTACGTGTCGCAGGCTCCTGGGTCTCATGGCCGCAGCTTCCCCGGTGCTTCCCCTGGGACTGCTCCATATGAGGCCCTTCCTCTGGTGGATGAAACGCTCAGGGGCTCGGTCAACAGGATCGGCCCTTCGCCTATTGAAGGTGTCACGCGGCTGCTTTCGTGCCCTATCAATGTGGCGGGACCCTCTTTTTCTTCAGAAAGGGGTCAAGATGGGGGCTGTTTTCCGTCGCCAAATGGTTACGACGGACGCCTCTCTTACCGGCTGGGGTGCGGTATTCGAGGGCAGACCAGCTATGGGGATCTGGGAGGGGGAAGTTCTCTCCTGGCACATAAATTGCCTGGAGTTGAGAGCGGTATCCCTGGCCCTTCAGCATTTTCTCCCCTCACTCAGGGGGCATCATGTCATTGTCAGGACCGACAATATGGCAGTGGTGTCTCACGTAAATCGCCAGGGAGGATCACGGTCGCGCACCCTGGACAGGCATGCGCGCCGACTCCTCCTGTGGTCTCAGGACAAGTTTTTGTCCCTGAGAGCAGTCCATGTACCCGGAGTCTTGAACCTCGCTGCAGATTATCTGTCGAGACAGAAGCTCCGGTCAGGGGAATGGATGCTGAACCCTCAAACTGTGTCACAGATTTGGGAGATGTTCGGGAAAGCGGAAGTGGACCTCTTTGCCTCGAAGGAGTCGTCCCAGTGTCGGCTCTGGTTTTCTCTGAGCTCTCCGGCCCCGTTGGGGATAGATGCGTTCGCGCATCCATGGCCCAATCTGAAACTCTATGCGTTCCCGCCCATCAAACTGATTCCGGCGGTTCTGTACAGAGTAAGGGAGAGTGGGGCCAGCCTCCTGCTGGTGGCTCCACACTGGCCATCCCAGACTTGGTTCTCGGAGATGGTTCTCCTCCTGGACTCCTCCCCATGGGAGATACCGGTCAGGAAGGACCTTTTGACACAACTTCAGGGCAGGATTTGGCACCCTCACCCGGAGATTTGGAAGTTGTGGGTATGGCCCATCAAGGGCCAACGATACTAAACGCTGGTCTTTCTGCAGACGTTCAGGAGATCATTGCTAATGCGAGAGCCCCCTCCACAAGGAAGCTCTATTCCTCCAAGTGGAGGGTCTTTGAGTCGTGGTGCTCGACTCATGCAGCGGATCCAGTTAACTGCCCGGTTGGTTCAGTTCTGGAGTTCCTGCAGGAGAAATTTGCTGCTGGAGCAGCGGCCACCACCCTTCGGGTCTATGTCGCAGCTATAGCTGCCGGTAGGGAGTCGGACGAAATCCCGCTAGGCAAGCATAGACTGGTTTCATCTTTCATGCGAGGGGTTAGGCGCCTGAGACCGGCACGCTCCCCTGGTATTCCCTCTTGGGACCTCTCCGTGGTCCTTGAAGGGCTAACTTTGGCTCCATTTGAGCCTTTGGAGTCAGCTCCTGAGCGAATTCTGACTCTCAAAGTTGCTCTTTTGTTAGCTCTATCTTCTTTGAAACGAGTGGGCGATCTACAGGCTCTCTCTGTTAGTGGGACCTGTATGGATTTTGCCCCTGGCTTAGTCAAGGTTACCTTAAGACCTAGGCCAGGTTATGTGCCCAAAGTTTTGTCCACGTCATTTCGCTCTCAGGTTATTACTCTTCACTCCTTTCACCCCCCTCCGTTTGACTCGGAGGAAGACGAGAAACTTCATTTGCTCTGCCCAGTTCGAGCGTTGAAGTGTTATGTTGACCGTTCAGACAGCTGGAGGAAATCTAACCAGCTGTTGGTATGCTTCGGTGCTGGCCGCCGCGGGCTTGCCGCTTCGAAGCAAAGGGTTTCCCATTGGGTGACAGAGGCTATTTCCTTAGCTTATGAGGTGCGTGGTTTACCTTCACCTCTTGATATTAGAGCGCATTCTACCAGAGGTGTGGCTTCCTCTCAAGCACTTTTTAGAGGGGCTCTTTTGGAAGACATTTGTGTGGCGGCAGGTTGGTCCTCTCCGCACACTTTTGTGAGATTCTATAGTTTGGATCTCGACATGGCTCCGGGTTCGCATGTCCTGTCTGCTTAACCTAGTCATGTAGGTTATCTGGTGTTCTTTGAGCCAGATACGGCAGCGCTTTAGCTTGGCGTGTTTGGTATATCGTTCCCATTACGTCATTAAAGTGACGCAGCGTCGAGTGAACCTATGAAAGAGAACGTCTCAGGTTACTTGCGTAACCTATGTTCTCTGAGTAGGGAACGAGACGCTGCGTACGCTGCCAAGCTCTTCGCACTGCCGACAGGCTTTCCTTTTCGGCAGAGAAATCTGAGGAGCAGATGGCGCGCGCGCGAGCGCTAATATAGGTGACTACGTCAGGTGGGGCGACGTGCGCGCCATCAGCCAATCAATTGGCGTGATTCTATAAGGGCTTCAGACAATCGGCACACCCAGAGGGCGTCCCATTACGTCATTAAAGTGACGCAGCGTCTCGTTCCCTACTCAGAGAACA